>NC_053494.1:145140842-145440842 GCF_905171775.1 Rana temporaria | reverse complement strand
AATACCGGCTGGAGTACCGCTGACTGGAACTACCCAACCTTCCTCTGGCAGTAAGTGCTTCAAACCTCACTGCAAACAGAACAGAGGGCAAATGACAATTGACTCCTCCTGCAGGGTGTGCAGTCTTCCGGTGATCCGAGAGCGAGAGCAATAATTCTATCCCTAGACCTCCTCTAACTCAAAACATGTAACCAGTAAAAAAATTGTGTTTTTTTTATATATTTTTGGGGGATATTTATTATAGCAAAAAGTAAAAAATATAGATTTTTTTTCAAAATTGGCACTCTATTTTTGTTTATAGCGCAAAAAAATAAAAACGGCATAGGTGATCAAATACCACCAAAAGGAAGCTCTATTTGTGGGAAAAAAAGGACGCCGATTTTGTTTGGGAGCCACGTTGCACGACCGCGCAATTGTCAGTTAAAGCGATGCAGTGCCGAATCGCAAAAAGGTCCTTTACCTGCATTTTGGTCCGGGTCTTAAGTGGTTAAAGTACTGAAGTTTGGCGCCATTCCACGAGCGTGTGCAATTTTGAAGCGTGACATGTTGGGTATCTATTTACTCGGCGCAACTTCATCTTTCACATTATGCAAAAAAATTGGGCTAACACGCATGAAACTATTTCTCACCCCCCCCCCTCCAAAAAAACACGTTTTAAAAATTGCTGGGCAAATACCGTGCAAGATAAAAAGTTGCAATGACCGCAGTCTGTCAAGTTTTACAATATTCCTCAGCTGCTGAACTATAAACATTGTAAGATTTTGTTCTTTGGATCAAAGGAATGAACTTCGGTCTGAAAATCAGGGAAGTATAACCAGACTAAACCTTTTTCTGACACTTGGTGTCAAGTTACAATCATTTTTTGCTAGAAAATTACTTGGAACCTCCAAACATTATATATACACACACAGAATTAGTGGTGCAATGGATCGTCATTGATCCGTGATCCACACTGATCAATGACTTCAGATCGGCACGCACGTGATCCAGGGGGGGGCAACAGCTGACATTAAAATGGTCTCCGCTCTGCTCGCACTCACAGCACCGCCTCCTCCTAACCCCACGCTTGTGATAGACAGAATGTGGGATCCAATGCTGTGATGTGTTCTGTCTATCACAGCGCAGGGTTAGGAGGAGGTGAGGCTGTGTGAGTGCGAGCAGAGCAAGTTTCAATGGCCTGAACAATGAGAACGAGGCTTGGTTCCTGGCTGGGTATGCAGAGTAATGCAGAGATTATCAATAGAGAGGGAGTGAGTGTGGCTGCGGACAGGGTGCTGATCCCTGGCTGGAGGATTACAGGGGAGAGCTGTGATCGCTGGACACTGAAAAGCCATCATAGGAGAACCCTCATTACATGTAACATCACACGTCTATGGAACGCCAACCACTGAGGATCCTTGTGCTGGCTCATTGTGTGCTGGGCTGGCTCATTCTAGCACAGTGCTAGGACTCCTGTTTTGGAGGTGACAGGGTCAATAAAGTGGCGCAGCCTGGTCACGTGTACTCCCTACGTCACATCCGGCAATCTGGCTTGAGCTTCCGACTGGTGGAACGCACGCTGTCAAGGAAGTGGAGGAACCACAAGTGCTTTTCCTTACGAGTCTGCAGCCCTAGTGCCGGGTTGGGCACCTTTTAATGTAAGCGGCCATTTGGCCTTTTTTGTTCTGTCATTTTATTAAATGGTTTGCACTAGGGAAGTTTTGGCTTTTTCATTCCATGCTCCATCTCTGCAATGGAGGTCTTGAGCCAATACCCACATCTCCCGTTTATGGCCAAGTGTGCAGGCACGCTCCTGCTAAGCGCATGAGATCTTTTTCTAATCAAAAAGATCCATTGAGTCTGGTAAGCACATTCCCTTTCTGTGCACTTTGGGTGTCTTATCCTTGCGTATGGTGAAGCAACAAGTTTGCACTGTCTGGACAACAATCCTTTTACAGCAAGATTTTGTTTTATTGTTGGTGGATGGATTTTGGAAATCACATTATTTTTTTATTTTTTTCAATTGGGACAATTTTTTTTATCTTTTTTGCTTTGTATACTTTTCCTTAGAAAGAGTCAAACACTTTTTTTATGGACTTAAATATTAAATTAGATACTATGTGTGCAATACTTTTTGGTGATTTTAAAGATTTATTACCACTAATTGTATATCACTGGTTTATCCACTTAGGAGAATTTTATGATTTGTATTTTTCTCACTTTAGTATATTTAATATTTGTATTTTTCTCACTTTAGTATATTTAATATTTATGAGTGTTTTTTATTCACTTTCTAGCACCGTCCTTTTTCACTTATCACTTCGTAGTAAGAATTCTATTTTTTACTATTAGAGGAGCAGCTTAATAATTTAATTGAATTAATCACTTTTAGATAATTGGCGCGGATTTATTCTTTTTAAATAATGTGAACCTGTCACCTCCAATTCCTATCACACAGGGAAATGTTTTCTCCCGTGTGATAGCAAAGTTAAGTGAAAAAAATAATAAGAAATAATTAAATTAAATAAAATAAAAAAAGTAAAGAATAAGAAAAATATTAAAAATAAGAAAAAATTATACAAAATAAAAAAGTAAACGATAAGCTACAAATAAATAAAAATATTTATGGTGGGGGGTGCATTGCGGAACCCGACCTTGGGGCGGCAGGGAGAGAAAATCCGGCCCTGCCACCCGCTCTCTCACTTCCTCCGCCCTGGTGAGGCTGCAATTTGGGGCACAGTGAGGCTGCAATTTGGGGCACAGGGAGGCTGCAATTTGGGGCACAGGGAGGCTGCAATTTGGGGCACAGGGAGGCTGCAATGAGGGCACAGGGAGGCTGCAATTTTTTTTGCTGATCCGAAAAATGATTTGATCTGTGGCTCTGATACGAGGAATGATCCGAACCATGAGTTTTTTGATCCGTTGCACCCCTACACAGTATATATTTTTTAGCTGTGACCATAGAGAATAAAATGGTTGTTGAAATATTTTATGTGACACAGTATTTGCGCAGAGGTCTTTCAAATGCAATATTTTGGAAAATAATACACTTTAATGAATTTAAAAAAAAAACAGTAAAGTTAGCCCATTTTTTTTGTATAATGTGAAAGATGTTACGCCGTGAGAATTTTGAAAGAATCGTTATCTTTAATTTAAGAAAATAAACGGATTCTCATTTTTCCCAGAATCGTGCAGCTCTTGTGTGATTTAACACCAAGTCATCCACAGGGATGGACCACTTCCCTGGACCAGTAATAGCATCCCACAGCCAAATACATGTACTGTACCAAATGTGTATCTGTGAGGACCTGTCTGATGGTTCAGATCACAGCTATTTACAGGTGCATTGGTCAATCGGTGTGTGTTTTCTGTCTTTTTTTTTAAAGGCGCCCAGAGATGTCCACTACTCTGCAACTAGTAAAGTGGGTAACCAGAACCAGGCCTGGGGACCCAATTAAACAAATCACAGAGACCAGCTTGGTACTGGACGCCGCGTGCTGCCTGCTCCACATCTCCTCCTTCTCATTAAAGAGATATAAGAACTCCCTGACGAAGCACATGTTAAACGCAGCAAAGACCCTGATTCCAATCTTTTGGAAGACCACTAGGGTCCCCACGATCACACAGTGGCTGGAAAAGATTTCTGAGATCCGCGAGATGGAAGACACCCTTGCACAGGCCTCAGACAACGTAGATAAGTTCCACGAGACATGGTCACCCTGGTTTGAGTTCCGTTTTTCTAAGGCCTATGAGGCACTTATGGGCACTGGCTGAATGATGATGTATCACTGACCAAGTGTTAGGGTTTGGTACTGAGATACTACACTGGCCTAGCCAATCTCTGCGCTACACCATTCCTCTTTCCCCTACTTCTTTCATCTCTGACCCGCTCTCCCATTCCCCCTCCTCCCCTTGCCCTGCCTTTTCTAATTGGCAGGAATGTTTAAGCCTTACTCTATGGTATGGTAGTGGAAAATACACACAAAAGCATTAGACGACTCTGCAGAAATAAAATGTCAGAGGATTCTGCGAAGAAAAGGTTTACTTATGGTTTACACAAGATGTTATATGATCACAGTTACAGTAGAGCAGACTATATTGAGACTAGTTCAATATAGCTCCAAGTTGTGCCGAGTAACGTGTGCCTTATTACTACTCGCTGTAATAGTTTTGGTTGTCAACCTTAGATGTATAAGACCGCTGTGTATGACTGTCATTATCATGCTGTACTGTTTTGTTTGTACATGCATATTTTGTTCTTGACCGGAACATTAATAAACTTTGGAATGTAAAAAAGAACCAGGCCTGGAGAGTGCCCCTTGCACAACCAAGTGTCCAAAGGTCACATCTCCAAGACTAAATTGCAACGTCAAACATGTTTTCTATGACCCCTAGTCCTAAAAAGATATAAAACCCTTTGCAGCACAGATGCAGGGCAGAGTTGGGTTTTAGTGTCCCTCAATTAACAAAATTAAACAATATAGTTTTGTTTTACCAAATACATTATCCAAAGAGACAGAGGTATATACCCTGCCTCAGGTGTGTTTAACTGCATGTGTTTATCAAGGTCTTCCAACCTGTCCACAGACAGGAAGATGTGGAGACAAAGTTTGCGCTCACGTGTATAACTCCCTGAGACTGAAAGTAATATCCCTGTCATCACTTTACCTTAGTTTGATACGGAGTACTACTTGGTAGATTGAAAACACTATAAACAGAAAACTGTCTAAGATTCAGAAGCATCCACTTAATTTTCCTATAAATTGATTCTTTAAAAATAAATGGTGAACTAATCAATATAAAAAATTACTGATTTTTACAATACAACCTCTGATGTGAAGTGATAGTAATTTGTTATTTACTCGTATGTATTTATTTTTAGGCTAATTTTTATCAGTAATTTATTAAGGAATTAAAATGTGATTATCTAGTGAGAAAATTAACTTAGCCTTTTTCTATTACTTTTGGCTGTGTTTGTGGGTCTACAGCTCTTTGGTCTGAGATGTTACTGTTGCTAAAAATGTTTTATATAACTTCCATCTACTGATCAGCTGCAGAACCTAATAGTATATAGGGTTTAAAAAAAATACAATACTATCATGTCCTAAAGGGACTAAAGTGACAAGAGTCTTATTAGTTAAGCTTAAGTCATACACATTTTAAGGAAGCCCTGTCATTAGGACCACTGAAATTGAATGTATGACAGTGGGCGAAATGCTTTAAAACTCATAATTTTAAAGCTCTTGGCTTTCTATGAATGTTATTTGCTTAAGGATTGTTAAAATCCAATCCTTGAAAGAAATTAGAAACAACCCTTCAGAAACACTTTAGTACTAAAACTGCAAAAATGTTAACCATACCTCAGACCTTTTGAGGTTTTTTTTACTTTTGTATCCTGCTTGTTAAGATTAAGGAACACAACAAAAACCTTACCACTTCTTCCAAATGAAGGGATCCACTTTGCTGAAAATCAGTGTTTGAAGGCTGGGTCAAAGGATCTTTAGTATTGGTAGCTATTGTGCTATAGCAAGTTTCATGGTTTTCTGGTATGGTCACACTGTCTGGGACAAACTTTGGAAATCTCAAAGGAGCTGCAGGTGTAAAGCAGGTTTTTCCCGAATTATCTGTTGTCTTGTTTTCAAAAGGCAGCCAATTATCAGATACCACTGGCATTTTAAGAGCAGTTGTGGTTATCTGCGAAATAGATGATGCTACACAAGCTACTTTGGTTCTTGCAGATTCTGAGTTAGCACCATTGTTTTCACTGGATTTGGTTATAACAGAAGCAGGTTGAATATCCGTTTTCCTGGTTGGGGGAGTAACCGTACTGGTATTTTTATTTGACATTCTTGTGCTGGAACTTACAGGCACTGTATTGCTGTGAACTGGATCTTTTTCAGTTGGTTGTGGTTGAACTCCAATGCCTACATTCTTACCAAAAAGAAACTGGACATTAGAATTCAAGTTCACACTTGGCTTAAACATAGGAGTGTTCACAGGAGCTTGGTAAGAGAACGGTGAGGCAATAGGAATTGCATACAAAGGGTAAGGATACTGAGCATATGCTGGACTTGGTCTGCAGTTGTAGGGCACTCCGTTTTCAAAATGTAAATGCCTGCTGGCCCACTGAGATGGAGGTATGCAACCAAAGACAGAAGAAGTACTGTACATTGAAGCAGATGGAAATGATTGGTTTACGCCCAAAGAGGATGCTCTGTTGTATGGAATGTTTGAAAAAACATTCCTATTCTTCCATTTGGAGCTTATTTGACTTTCACTGTGTGGGATAGGTTTAGAGAAAGTGCTCACGTCTTCTGGTTGTACACCAAAACTTTGAGGTTCACCAGTGCCAAGCTTTGTTGTATCTTTAGGTAAAGTAGCAGAACATACTTTAATCTCTTGGGAAGCAAACTGAAAATTCTCAGTAGAATTCTTCACAACACGAACTTTAATTTTTTTCCCAAAAAACATCTTTCCATCCATTTCCTTCGCAGCTGCTTGAGCTTTTTCTGAGCAGGTGAAGACTAGGACAGCATAACTTAGGAAGAGAAAAAGGAAAACCATTAGCAACTTGGTGTTAGTAATAGCTCATAAGTAAAGCTAAAGCCCTCCCAAATGATGTTTAATGCACTGAAATAAATGAGTTTCACTGAAAAAAGGTTTATCATTTAATCAAGACAGAAAGGTCAAATTTTGTCAAGACAAAAGTTTTGTCGCCTATACAGAAATTGAACAACTTTACTGAAAATCCAAAAATGTCAGCAAATTAAGTAGTGGTGCTGTGAGATCCAAATGTAATATCTTGTATGACTTCCATGAGCTTGGACAGCATCCATGCAGTTTGGCAAGGATTCATACAATTTATTGATGAAGTCATCAGGAATAGCAAAGAAAACTTGCATGCCTCCCAGAGTTCATCAATATTCTTTGGTTTCGTCTTCCATGCTTCCTCTTTCATCCTACACCACATATGCTCAATGTTTATGTCTGGTGACTGAGCTGGCCAATCCTGGAGCATCTTGATCTTCTTTGCCTTAAGGAACTTTGATGTGGAGATGGAAGTATGCGATGGAGCACCATCCTGCTGCAAAATTTGGCCTTTTTTATGGTTGGGAATATAAGAGGTAGCTAAGATTTCTTGGTATTTTAGACTATTGATGTTGCCTTCCACCCTGCAGATCCCTCGCACACCCCCATACTGGATGTAACCCCAGACCATGATTTTGCCTCCACCAAACTTCACTGTTTTCTGGGTAAATCTCAGCTCCATGCGGGTTCCAGTAGGTCTCCTGCAATATAATTCAACCGAAGATTCATCTGAAATATCCACCTTCTGCCACTTTTCCAGAGTCCTTCCTTTTAGCAGGCTGTGAGCTTGGCAAATGCCACACGGTTTTTCAATTGCCTTTTGTTTAGTGCTGGCTTATGGGCACTGATTTGACCATGGACGCCATTTTGAGACAGAACTGTTCTGGTTGACACAGGGACTTTAGGTGACCAGGTCTCGTGGAGCTCTGCTGCAGTGGAAAATGGGCTGGCCTTGGATTTTTCGAGCCAACAAACGGTCCTCTCGAGCAGTTGTCTTGCGGGACGGCCTGACCTGGCCTTGTCCAAAACGTCTCCAGTCTCTTCAAATCTTTTTTATATTCTCTGAACTTGACGCTGAGACACATTGAAGGTGTTTGCCACATCAGCAGTGGATCTGGTCTTCAGCCTCTTGATAATCAACACTTTAGTCTCCGGGTGAATCTTAGGCATGTTTGCAGAGGTCTAGTTGCAGTTGAGAAGGTCTAGTGTACTGGGGCTCTTTTTATACACACCCGAGACCTAATTGATCCATTATTAGTCACAGGTGAAGCTCATATGACAAGGCGACAACACTTATGTCTTGGCAAAAATTGACTCAATGGGCTTTACCAAGCTGTGAATATTAGAATACTTTTTGTCAGTTTAGTTTTGCACTGAAACATTATTACAAAAGCTGTTGGGATTAAAATGACCCATTTCTTGTAACATCTTGATTAGATGCACTTCAGATCAATTTGTACACAAGCCACAAGACTTGTCAGGAACTGTGTGTATAATATACACACACATATACATATATATATATATATATATATACACACACACACATACATATATATATATACATACATACACACACACACACACACACACACACACACACACACACACACAATTTAAAAGTGGTAATTTTCAAGACTTCATAAGTGAGTTTCTAGAAATATTGTAGAATCTGATCCTACCATGTAGATGGAACAACTACAACCAGTAGAGGATCTGAAAACTGAAAATATTACTTCAGGTACCTTACCCTCTTGATCTCAAAATTATAACAAATATCCAACAGAGCCCAAGAAAAAAAAACTCAATTTTTGTGTGCATTAAGAGTTCTCAACCACTTTGCATGTGGTGCCATTTCTTTCTGAAATTTTCAGCAAAGTATATACTACAGAAGCTGAAACATTTTTTTTGCTGAAAGACTACTTAGAATCCCCAAACATACTGTATATTCTGAAAGCAAAGGCCCTAACAAAATGATAGCATTTGCAATTATGTTGTGTTACATTTGCACAGCTGTTTTGTCACACACATTTTTTAGGAAAAAATGGACAGACACAGCCTTCACATATGGGTTATGTTCCTATTTATAGGAGAGGACTAGGCAGAACATGTTCGATATTTGTTAGGACCTGGGCTTGAACCTGGGACCTCTTCTGTGTCTGGCATTGTCTTTTCCAACTGAGCTATCTGGGATGCTGGACAGTTCCCTGCCTGATCTGCTGGATAAACCTATATGATCCATTAGACTACTTTGCTTGGTGTCTTTTTTTTTGTTTTTGTTTTTTTTCCCTCTTTTTTTTTTCTTTTCCGACTCAGAGAACACTTACCGGAGACCTAATCAATTTTGCGTTCATACGCTGTCTCCATCATGGTTCGCATCATGGTTAGAAATTATTATCTTTTCCTTTTTCTTTTTTCTCCACCCTTGTTTGCAAAGTCGTTATGTATTTATATTAAGCCAGCGTGGCCACAGTATAGCAAAGTACAAAAAAATTACATCACAAAACCGAAGTGCCCCTACCCAAGTCGACTAGCCCTTCCCCACCCCCCCCCCAAACCCTCCCCTTTCTCTCCGAACCTCAGTCACTTAATTTATCAACTTTTACTGCACTATACTTCCTACCCTATACCATCCGGACTAGATAACTCTGTGATGACTTATAGTCGACCCAGTCCTGCCATTTAAGTTTAAATCCCATTTCACCTTCCTCCCCCATAAACTTAAGCTGTTCAATATAATAAATATCATTTATTTTCTCGAGACACTTCCTTATTGTTGGACTCACGGGATCTTTCCACTGTTTAGGGATCAGGCTCTTTGCTGCATTTAGAATATGGGGGAGCAAGGTTCTCATATACTGTTTACTAGTCATGTTTGTCCCGTGGAACAAACACACCCACGGGTCAACTGCAATTTTAATTCCAGTAATTTCCTTGATTACTGATACTACTTTATGCCAATATCTGTTGATTTTAGGGCATGTCCACCTAAGGTGTGACATGGTTCCGGGTTCCCTACAACCCCTCCAACAGAATCTTGAAGTCTCCCCTTGGAATCGATGTGCAATATCTGGGGTGATATACCATCTTGATAAGCATTTAAAATTCATTTCTATCAACCCACAGTTGGTTGAAGTGATGTGCGTCATCTTCAATATTTTCCCAAAATCTTTCTCAGTATCCCCTGTTGCCAACTCTTCATCCCATTTTTTAATATACGATGGTAACCCCTTATTTTTTTGTCCCGACAATATTTTATAAATGCGTGAGATCCCGTCCGCTCGAGGCTAGACACATACGCTCTAGTGGGAGCAAATTTCCCTCCAGCCTGATCGGACGAGGAAGGGAATCCACAAAATGTTTCAACTGTTGGTATCTCAGCCAATTCAGCTCAAACATGTGCTTGGTGTCTTGATTGCAGCTGAACCTTGAACCCCTTGCTCCTCCCATGAACTTCCTATAAAAGCCTTGTCTCGGCACTTCTTCTTTGCCAGGTTATTGTGCCTTCCCAGCAAGTGCCTTGCTATGTCTGCTCTGCTGCCATTTGTATCTGCAACCACCCGTGTTTGACCCTCAGCCTGTTCTTTGACTACTCTCCTGCCTGATCCCAACCTGCAGCCACTCGTAATTGATCCCTTGGCTTGTTTACTGACCACGCTGCTGTTTCATCCTTGTCTGCTTATCCGCTATTGGACCCCGGCTTGCTCACACCCTGGTGGGGCAAACTTGAGGACTGCGACCTGGTACTAGCTTGCAGCTAAATCCATCTCCACCATCAGGAGCTCTGGGGAAAACCAGCTAGTACTTAAGACTCCGCACCTCAGGTGATTATCTGCCAGAAGTGACTGCCTGTATACCTGTCCTGCCACTGCTATTGGCCTTCAAGCCAGACGCCTGATCGTGACATTATTTAAATACATGTTACTTTAACAGAGTTGAACAGCCCCGCCCAGGGGGCGGTCCCTCCGGACATAACCCTCCGCCCTGCAGCCTCAGTTCGTAACAAGCAGTACAAACCTAAAAAGGAGGGGTGGGTGCCGTGTCTGTCCATGGACTACAGAGCAAAGGATTTTACGGTGAGTACAAAAAATAGGATTTTTGAACTCACCGTAAAATCCATTTCTCCGAGTTCAGCAGCATCTTGACATATGGGTATTATCCTCCTGTTAGGAGATTGACTAAGCAGAAAAACAGAATGTTAAGTGTTAAACATCACACAGTACAGTACCGCCCAGGGCGATCCCCCTGGGTACATCCCCTCTCCCTGCATCTTGCAGCTCAGTTCGTAGAAAAGCAGAACATAAAAAAAGGAGGGGTGGGTGCTGTGTCCGTCCATGAACTCAGAGAAATGGATTTTACGGTGAGCACAAAAATCCTATTTTCTCTTCCGTTCAAGGACGGACACAGCAGCATCTTGACATATGGGATGTCCCCAAGCAGTGTCAAAAACAAGTGGTGGGAAAAACAGCATCAAACAAACTTCACCCCAAACAAACCAGAGCTCCTCAACGGAGGAGTTGCAACTTTAAACAGCCGCCTGCAAAATCTTGCGGCCAAAGGAAGCATCCAAAGATGCACTCACATCAACCTTGTAAAATTTTAAGAAAGTGAACGGACGACCAAGTCGCCACCTTACACACCTGGGAAACAGACGCTTGATGTTGGAAAGCCCAAGGAGGCACCAATTGCCCTGGACGAATGCGCTGTAACCGGGAAGGGAGGCGCCCACCCTGTTGGAGCATAAGCCTGAATCATGATCTGCCTGATCCCCCTAGAGATGGTGGCCGATAAGAGACCGCCAGACCCTTCTTAGGACCAGCCACTGACACGAACAGTAAATCCGACCTCCGGAACGGAGCCGTGGCAGACAGGTACACCCGTAGAGCTCAGACGACGTCCAAGGAATGCAACGCAGTCTCTTTGGGATGCGCCGGCCTAGGACACAAGGACGGAAGAACAATGTCCTCATTAAGGTGAAAAGCCGAAACAACCTTAGGAAGGAACGACGGCTGCGGACGCAGTACCACCTTATCCCTGTGGAAGATCAAATAGGGAGCCTTGCATGAAAAGGCCGCCACTTTAGAAACCCGTGTGACTGATGTAATCGCCATCAAAAAAGCCACCTTCTGGGAGAGAGTTAATAAAGGAATCTCACTAATTTTCTCAAATGGGGGCTTCTGAAGTACCGAGAGGACCAGATTCAAGTCCCACGGAGGAAGTACCAGAGGGGCCACATGTCGAACCCCCTGCACAAACGTACGCACTAGAGAGTGCGTCGCCAAGGGTCACTGAAAGAAAACAGCCAAGGCCGAAATCTGCCCCTTAATTGTACTTAAGGCGAGTGTCTGGTCCACTCCATGCTGTAGAAACAGCAGGATCCTGGAAATCAAATATGCACGCGGATGCCACCCCACACAGAGATGTAAGCCTTCCACGTACGATGGTAAATCTTTCGGGAGGTTGAATTCCATGCCCGCAGCATGGCAGAGATCACCAAGTCCGGCAGACCTCAGTCCCTTAGCCCCTGGCTTTCAATAGCCATACCGTTAAAGCCAACGACTGTAAAGCAGGATGAAATATGGGACCTTGCGACAGAAGGTCTTCTCGCAGTGGCAGGCGCCAAGGAACATCTGCTACCATATGCACCATATATATTTTATATAGTACTGTAATCTGTAAGATTACAGTATGCTGTATGTGTATTGTGTTTTTATTTTTTTTAAATTGGCTGATCTCCACCCCCGTGCATTGTAACGTCCCAGGGAACGGAGCTCGGTGGCACTCGGGCACTGTCAATCGAGCAAGGACACAGCTTGCTCACACAGCGGGGAGACATTGCAGGATCCAGGGGACAAGGTAAGTAACCATGCCTGGATACTGCGATGCAATCATGAGTCTGGCTCGGGGTTACCGCTAATGGTACTGGATTTCCACCCCGAGCCAGACTCGGGATTACCGCCAGGGAGGTTAAATGCTACTTTCAGGTGATTGAACGCTTGTTAAAAAAAAAAAAAGAAGGACAACTGCAGTGACACCCCCCTATATAATCCCTCCCACATCTGGCTAGACTCAGATTTGCAGCAGGAAGAATGTAACATGGGGAGGGCCCTGTACTTTTACTGCCAAACAAAAACGGCTTAGTATTTTCCTAGTGGCACAGTACAGGACCTATGCTGTGTATTCCCCTTTGTTCCTTCCTCTCTACCAATTTTAATTGGTACCTGCTCACACTTCTGCAGCCATCACCTAGGTGAGAAGGATGTCCCTTGCCCCACATCCTCCTGCACACTCATGCAATCACTGGAGTTTTTCGGCAGCTCCAGTAAAAGGATGAAGAAAGCTATACAGACTCAGGGAGCAGCTTGCAGAACCTTATGCTTGAAATTGGATCAGTGCATCATAGGTAGGCCTTAAGACTTCAAAATCCACGTAACAGAACTTAGAGATGTGTAAACAGACTATCAGGAATCAAGTACTCACCGAGACCGAACTGCCGAGGGTGGTTCACCTTTACGACCAAGCGCGCCCGCCCACTGAGTTTTGGAACAGGTGGCGGAAGCACGAGGCGGTACCGGTGCCAGTGGAGAAGCGTTGACCGGTGACGGTTGTAGATGACAGGTGCTTCTGGGTGACTGCAGACGGAAACAGGAACAAACGATACTGAAGCCGGATAACCGGTACTGAAAGAGTCCAAGAAACAAACTGGAAAGTCCGGGGTGCAAGCCAAGGTTCGGGGAGCAGAGAAGACAGCAGATCCGGGTCACAAGCCAAGAGGTTCAAGGGCAGGAGAAACAACAACAGAGTCCAGGTCACAAGCCGAGGTCGGGGTCAGAAGAGTTCAATAGAGTGGTGAAGCAATCCGAGGTCAGGTTCCAGGTGAGAGGTGAGTCGAACGGAATTCCAACAGGAAATGGTTTCCAGAGACACAGGTTCAGGAAGTAGCTGACGATAAACCAGCAACCTGTCTACTGACAGGAGCTGGTTTAAATAGGGCGGTCACGCTGGTGATTGGCCCCGAGAGGTCACATGCGTATGCGCACACGCCTAAAGTGCCCAGTTAGCCGCCGGGAAGCCAATCTACTACGCTGGTGTGTTAAAGGAGGAAGTACAGCGCTTTGGCCCTGACAGTGCCCCCCCCCAAGGGGCGGACTCCGGACGCCTAAACTGGCCATCAACTCCGGATGCTCCTGGTGAAAAACACGAATTAGCTGAGGGGCATGCACATTTCTTGAAGGTTCCCATGAGTTGTCTTCTGGAGGGTAGCCCCTCCATTTGATCAGGTATTGGAGTTGTCTCCCCTTTTTTCTACAGCTCAAAATGGCCTCGACCTCAAACTCCTCTTCTCCATCAATCTCCACTGGTGGTGCAGGAAGAGCTGCCCTTCCCTGAAAAGGGTCGGGGATGGTAGGTTTTAGGAGGGAGGCATGAAAAACCGGGTGGATTCTATAAGAGTTGGGTAATGAAAGTTCAAAAGCTACTTCGTTGATCTTGCGTTTGATTCTAAACGGGCCAATGAATCTCGGACCTAGCTTCCGGGCAGGAACTGGTAACTTCAAATTAGCCGCGGAGAGCCAGACCTCTTCCCCAATTTCAAAAGAGGGACAGTCCTTCCTTCCCTTATCATAGAATTTCTTATAATCCTCTTGGGCTTGCTGCATTACATCCCTGAGTTTTCGAAAGTTAGACTGTAAGGTGGTTATACGTTCCTGGGCAGCTGGGACAGGTATCTCCGGGAGAGGGTCTGGCAGGAAGGCCGGGTGAAAACCGCAATTAGCCCAAAAGGGTGTTTGCTTGGTGGTAGTGTGAACAGAATTATTGTAGGCAAACTCCGCGGTGGGCAATAGAGATGACCAATCATCTTGGGAGGCAGAACAAAAACATCTGAGGTATTGTTCAAGAGTTTGGTTCGTCCTTTCCGTTTGCCCGTTGCTTTGCGGGTGGTAGGCCGATGACAAACATGTTTTGACTTCCAGGGATCTGAAAAGCTCTCTCCAAAATTTAGAGGTAAATTGGACCCCTCTGTCTGAGACAATGGTTTTGGGGACCCCGTGAAGCCTAACGATTTCTTTGAAGAAAATTTTCGCCGTTTCGGCAGCAGAAGGGGTTCCAACCATGGGTAGAAAATGTGCCATTTTAGACAGGCGATCCACGACTACCAGGATTGTCGTGAAGCCCTCCGATGGAGGTAAATCTACGATGAAATCTAGAGCAATATCAGCCCACGGACGTTCTGGAACTGGCAGAGGCTTAAGTAACCCCCAGGTCTTGGTTTTAGGACCCTTGTTGCGTTGACAGATTGCACATGAAGAAATGTAAGTTTTACAGTCTTGTTTCCATTTTGGCCACCAAAAATAACGGGAAAGTAGTTCAGAGGTCTTCCTTGCCCCAAAATGACCGGCTAACTTACGGTCGTGGAAGGTGCTCAGAACTGATTGCCTGATCTCGGTGGGAACGTAGATCCTGTCTTGAAGCCAAAATAAGCCATCGCGCTCCTTTAGTGACGATGATACTGGGTCCGAGATTTGTCTGGATGCAATTTTGATGGAATTTAACAGATCAGTTTCAGAAACCAAGAGAAAATTCCGGGAAGGCAGGATGGTACTTGGTTCCGCTGTGCAAGGAGTCTCTGGGAACATCCTGGAAAGTGCGTCCGCCTTTCCATTTTTCGAACCAGGCCTATAAGTAATATGGAAATTAAATCGTAAAAAAAAAAGAGCCCATCGAGCTTGTCTAGGTCTCAAACGTTTTGCGGAGCGCAAGTACTCGAGATTTTTATGGTCCGTAAAAATTATAATCGGGTGAATTGCTCCTTCTAACAAGTACCTCCACTCCTCGAGGGCAAATTTGATAGCGAGGAGTTCTCTGTCCCCTACGTCATAATTCTTCTCTGGAGTTGTTAGTTTCCTGGAGGCAAAGGCCACGGGATGGAGTAGGGACTTTAACCCTTGCCTTTGTGAAAGAATGGCTCCTAGGGCTGTCTCAGAGGCATCCACTTCCAAAGTAAAGGGCAACTTTGGATCAGGGTGCCGTAAGACAGGTGCTGAAGAAAAAATCTTTTTTAGTTTCTCAAAAGCTTCCTGAGCCTCCTGCGACCAGTGAAAATGGCTGCCTTGGTGGGTAAGTTTGGTGATAGGAATCACGATGGCAGAAAACCCGACAATAAATCGCCGGTAGAAATTGGCGAAGCCAATAAACCGCTGCACTGCCTTCTTATCCACTGGTGTCGGCCAGTCTAAGATGGCTTTGATCTTCTGGGGATCCATGGCAACCCCGCCGGTGGAGATGACAAAACCTAGAAACTGTATCGTCGTTCTTTCAAATTCGCATTTTTCGGCTTTCAAAAATAATTTGTGTTTCCTGAGGATAGTAAGAACTTTCTTGACGTGGTGCCTATGAAGCTCAAGAGAAGGGGAAAAAATGAGGATGTCGACCAGGTATACAACTAAAAAATCGTCCAAATACTCACGAAAGATATCATTGACCAGATGTTGAAAGGTGGCCGGGGCATTGCAGAGCCCGAATGGCATGACGAGATATTCAAAATGACCGAACCGTGACCTGAAGGCGGTCTTCCATTCATCCCCGACTCGGATTCTAACAAGATTGTAGGCACCCCTCAGATCCAATTTGGAAAACACCTGGGCATCTCGAAATCTCTGAAAAAGCTCTGGTATGAGAGGCAACGGGTACCTATTTTTGATGGTGATCCGGTTAAGTTCTCTGTAGTCGATACAGGGTCGTAACGAGCCGTCTTTCTTTTGAACGAAAAAGATACCTGCCCCCGCTGGAGAAGAAGAAGGTCGGATAAAGTTCTTTTGTAAGTTTTCGTCGATGTATTCCTTAAGAGCCGCAAGCTCGGTTTCAGATAACGGGAAGATGCGGCCGAAAGGTATTTCAGAGCCAGGTAAGAGATCAATCGGGCAATCATAAGGCCGATGGGGAGGGAGAGAGTCAGCCTGCTGTTTATCAAAAACGTCTTTAAATTCATGGTAAACAGAGGGGACGTGAGGTGGAAGTTCAGGTGAGGTTACCACAGTTGAACAGGTGGCTACCGTGGGTGCGCAGCAGTTTTGGGCACAAAAGGAAGATGTAAAGTTGACCTCTTTCTTCAGCCAATCGATGCAAGGTTGATGTGTTTGCAACCAGGGGAGTCCTAAAATAATAGGAAAAAGCGGTGAAGGAATGAGATCTAGTCGTAGAAATTCCTGATGACCTGAATCGGTAATGGCTAGAAGAGGCACAGTTTCCTGTGAGACTAGTCCCGATTTAGGAAGAGAGCCATCGGCCAAATGTATTTGCAGGCGTTGATCCTTATTGCGAAGGGGTATGTGGAGTTTAAGGGCTAAATTGGAGTCCAGAAAATTACTGCATGCACCTGAATCAAGGATGGCCGGGAGGCTGATGGTCTTTTCCGTTAGCTGTAAAGAGACGAAGAGTACAAGATGAGTCTGAGAACTATTTGAGACATGAAGGTTGAAAACGGGTTGAATCGGGACCTTACTCGGTCTTATGGGGCAGGTGCGAAGAAAATGACCGGTGGCACCGCAATACAGACACAAGTTATTCTGGCGTCTACGCAGTCTTTCCTCACTGGTGAGAGGGGTTCGAACCAGTCCGAGTTGCATGGGTTCCGGGTCTGGAAGACTGCCATGTTGAGGAGCCACAGGAGGGGATGCAGCTGGAACTATCCTGGGTGGAACCCAAGCAGGGCGTGAAGTCTGGAAGCGCTCAGTGCGTCGTTCTCGTAAACGTCGGTCCAGCTGGGTGGCAGACTGGATCAAGGCCTCTAACGAAGCGGGAGCCTCGGTTCTTGCCAACTCATCCTTGAGAGTTTCTGAGAGTCCCTGGCGGAATTGGTATTTTAGTGCTGCGTCATTCCAGCCGGTGTCAGCTGACCATTTGCGGAATTCCGCGGTATAATCCTCTACCGGACGCCTCCCCTGGGTTAGATTATGGAGGACGGTCTCAGCAGAAGCCATACGCTGCGGGTCATCATATAACTGAGCCATATGATCAAAGAAAGAGTCCAGTGAATCTAGGATCGGACTTCGTTTTTCCATTAGGCTGTGCGCCCAAGCCTGGGGTTCTTCGGACAAGAGGGAAATAACAAATCCAACTTTCACGGCCTCGGAGAAAAAAGTTCTAGGCTGGAGGTCTAAGTATAAAGTACACGCGTTTTTGAACGCCCGGTATTTTCGGCGTTCGCCAGAAAAACGCTCCGGAGGAGGGACCCGAGGTTCCGGGTGGATCAATCCGACAGCTGAACTGGGAATGGACTGTGATGAGGAAGTCCCGACAGCAGATGCAGCAGGTGGGGGTGCTACCCCAGGAGACCCAGTGAACTGTTGTAGACGGCCATCGACTTGGACATATCCCTCCTGAAGTTTCTGCACCGCCTCGGTAAGCGCGGACACCTGCTGGCAAAGTGTCTCGAAAGGTGAACGCACCCTGTCGGTCTCGGACATTTTTTGTTTTTGGCTGGTTTATACTATCAGGAATCAAGTACTCACCGAGACCGAACTGCCGAGGGTGGTTCACCTTTACGACCAAGCGCGCCCGCCCACTGAGTTTTGGAACAGGTGGCGGAAGCACGAGGCGGTACCGGTGCCAGTGGAGAAGCGTTGACCGGTGACGGTTGTAGATGACAGGTGCTTCTGGGTGACTGCAGACGGAAACAGGAACAAACGATACTGAAGCCGGATAACCGGTACTGAAAGAGTCCAAGAAACAAACTGGAAAGTCCGGGGTGCAAGCCAAGGTTCGGGGAGCAGAGAAGACAGCAGATCCGGGTCACAAGCCAAGAGGTTCAAGGGCAGGAGAAACAACAACAGAGTCCAGGTCACAAGCCGAGGTCGGGGTCAGAAGAGTTCAATAGAGTGGTGAAGCAATCCGAGGTCAGGTTCCAGGTGAGAGGTGAGTCGAACGGAATTCCAACAGGAAATGGTTTCCAGAGACACAGGTTCAGGAAGTAGCTGACGATAAACCAGCAACCTGTCTACTGACAGGAGCTGGTTTAAATAGGGCGGTCACGCTGGTGATTGGCCCCGAGAGGTCACATGCGTATGCGCACACGCCTAAAGTGCCCAGTTAGCCGCCGGGAAGCCAATCTACTACGCTGGTGTGTTAAAGGAGGAAGTACAGCGCTTTGGCCCTGACACAGACGCTCAAGCACAGTTTGCAAAAACAAAAGTTTGACACTGAAAAGCTGAAGAACAAAAAGATCTGGTAAGGTATACGTTTACATTTGTTTCCCCTTTTAATGTTTTCTTCAGACTATAACCTCAAATAATAACTTGTCTGATCCACCTAGATATGATGGATAGACCCTCGTGGAAACCTTCAGGAAGCACAAAGAGGGAATCCAATTTCCTAAAAGCGGCAGTAGCACCATGTCCAGAAGGTGGCGAGAAATTTTCCTGGAAATGTTTCTGAGCCAGAAGGACACTATCCTGATTAAGATGGAAGGCAGAGATCACCTTCAGTATAAAGGGGGCCTTAGGCATAAAGTCCTTGTGTAACACGAAGGACTGCAAAGTCGCATGACAAGTAGTTCCTCATTTCCAATGACAACCATTCATATTAGTACGACAAAATCGCGGTAGTGTGAAAGGGGCCTAAAAGGCCCACGATGCGAAAATCAGATGGAAAAATTTGTCAATTTCGGGATTGTTAGTACGGTGCTTTCGACAGCCGATTTCGCTTTTTCATCAGTCAAAAGCTGGATGTGCAGACTTACATTTTTGTCAGATGTGAACTCATGTCAGATTTTCGTTTTGTTACTAAAGTTTTCGTATGAAGAAAAAAAAATAAAAAATCATAAGAGCAAGACTACGCTCAGAAAAGAAAGAATGCATACAAAACTATTCAACACATTACATCACGTTGTAGTCCGTCGTACGAAAATTTTTCTATTGTGAGTATCCTCTTCACTTTCGACATTAGACTAGCATGCCACAAAAAACAGACTTTGGTCGTCCAAAAACCGAAGCGTGTGTACGAGGCTTCTTACAGCACAAGACCACCAATTCAAAAACTTCCCACAAGAATGGCCATCTTATAGGTAAGGTCAGACAAGGGAATATCCCTAACAAGTTCAAAGAGTGGCTTTTAAAGTGTCGAGAGAAACATACTGACACCCCAATATGACACGGGAATGGACAGTGGGAGGAAGATCAGCTACTCTCAGAACAAAGGTCTTAACTATAGAGAGAGATAAGCCAACGGTCTCCAAAGCAGAATATCCAAGGCCAAAATTTTTCTTCTATTGGTACTCCAAGCAAATATTGGTTCAAATCAGACTAGATGGAGAGTTTACACAAAGGAATGCACAGAGCCTTCAAAGTGTGATGGTGACCTAAAAGGAGTCAAATTCCTAGCATATAAGAGTAGGGATGACTGAAAGTCCCATCTCCCTAAAGACCCTGGCTTCAACAGTAATGGTGAAGCAGGATGAAACGCTGATCCTTTGGCACAGAAGGACCCTTGGTCATGTCTGAGTATCAAGTCCTCCTTCGCCATGCCCAGGGGTCACTGGCCCTGATGACAAACCTGACCAGTTGGGGTTAAAACAGTTGGGGTTAAAACAGCAGATCAGCATGCGGCTTTAAAGTCCATTTCCCGTAAGTGCCAAGTGGTAGTTTCACACGAGATTACCGTAAAGGTCTAGGAAACGCAAAATTTAAATAAAAAACACACCAACGTTAATTTTAGGACAAACAAAAAACGCAATAAAATACCCACATTTTTTGGTAAATTACAAAAGACGAGGTTGCGCTGAGTACATAGATACTTATCGTGCCAAACCTTAGTTTTTTGTGTGCCCGTGAAATGGTGTCAAACTTCAGTATCCTATATTTTCTATATGCGATGCTTCAAAAGCCCCCTATAGGTATCAGTTTAGTGTTACGGAGGAGGTCTTATGTTAGAAGTATTGCTCTCACTCCAGCATGCGCGGCAATATGTAACAGGTGTATCGCAATCAATGTTTTCACAATTCGGTGCCCTGCCGTTTTCATGCGTAGGCACCCCGACGCATTCGTTTACGTCCGGGGTTGTGTTTGGGTGTTGCTATTTTTTTGCAAAAACTTTTTTTCCCCCATCACATAGGGGCCAAAAAGGGCGCGCCGGTACCAACGATGTGTGAGAGCAATCGGACCTCAAAGGCAGGAGACTGCTCATCAGTTTCACACACAATCCGGGTGGCTGCAGCCACCCGAATTGTGTTTAATACCCCCACTGGCGGCGAAAGGGTTAAGGGATATTGGAATAGATTCAATTCTCAGAATGTTGATCGGAAGGCAAGCATTCTTCGACCCTGCTCCATATTTCTAAGCGCAACAAGCTGGCATTTATTATGAAAACGTTGCATGACTGCGGAAAAAAAAAATATTTCCTAACTTCAGCACCAGGTTGGAAAGCCACCTTGCAAAGAAAAGTCTGGCCTTGGGGGTCATATGCATGGCATAGTCCAATGACTAGGTCTGTTTGTCCTACATGGTCGGAATGCTGAACTTCAACAGTGCAGAGTAAACTCCAGCCCAGGGCTTACAGAGTGGAACAGAGGGTGCCAAGAGACAGAAGGAACACGAGTGCCAGATTGCAGAATAAGTGGCTGGAGTCGTAGACTCAGTGGGTCCAGCAGAGCATCAGGTTAGGAACCAAGGCGATGTAAGATAGATCAGCTGAGATTAAAAGGGGCACTCTGGCGGGATTTGAGGTTCTGGATGCATGGCTTTCCAGAGTTCCCAGCAAGCTTGAGACAGGAGTACACCGTGTCCAACGAAGCTGGAATAAGGGGCAGCCAGCCAGGCATTCAGAAGTAACATGAAGCCAAACCAGAGACAGAAGTGTAGTCAGGATAGCCAAGGTCAGCAACGAGCAGGCAATGAGGTACTGAAGCATCAGACTGGAGGTCAGGAATAAGCGGAAGTCAGGAAACAATGAGCAGACGCATAAAAACAGGGAAGAATGTCCTTACAGCCTTACCTTTCGTACTAGTGTCCAATCACTAAAAGGTAGTTGCATATAACTTAGTCGCAATGATTAAAAACCGTGTCCTGTATGACTAGGAACAGTGTTTTTCTAATCAAAAACTACTCATAAAACCAGTGTTCGATTGTTAATGTTTATGTAAAGGCAAAAGGTTTCTCCAACTTCTTTCTTTATCCGCGGGACTGAAAGTTAAGGGAAATCTCTCCAACTGTGCACAGGCCCTGAAAAAATAACCCGATAAAGGTTTTTGTTTATTTTTTATTCATCGTCAAAAGCCAGTCCTCACGGACCACCATCATACAGTAACAGTAGAGACAATAGACCTTGTATACAGGTAAAAATATACATGAGGACCTATAATCAGAGATCCTATCCTGTAAGCCCGGTTCAAAGAGTGGGTGGCCGATGATAGGTCTAAGAGGGGAGTCCCGGGAGGAAAGAGAACCGAACATAAAGACCCGCGCACACCTTAATCGTGTTCCCCACCAGTGGGTGGCGCGTAACAAGTGGAGGGAGCGCAGTATGACACCAGGGGGTGCGTTGTAGGGGGATCCCGACCTGACCCTGTTCAACCTGCGTCCAAAGTTTATTGTGTCCATGGCGACACCAGTCAATTAGTCTAACCAGGTGTGTTGCGTGGTAGCAAGTCCGGAGGTCCGGTAGGGCCAGGCCACCGTGTAGTTTAGGGAGGGAGAACTGCCCTGTGTAGTCGTGACCGTTTCCCCGCCCAGAGGTAGTGAGTAAACGTGGAGTGGACCTGCTTAAAGTAATCTCCTGGGATATGAATCGGGAGGGCCTGAAGGAGGTACAGGAATTTGGGTAATATTGTCATCTTTAAAATGTTGCACCTGCCCACCCAGGAGTGTAGGATTCCGGACCATTGAGACAATAGTCTCCGAACCTCTTCCAGGAGGGGGGGAAAATTCAGTCGAAATAGCTGTGTGAGTGAGGAGGGGAATATACGTCCCCAGATATTTTAGTGCGACTTCCGTCCACTTCAGATTAAACCCGGTTTTCAGCTGGGCTAGCTGTTGTTGTGGGATCCCTATGCCCATGGCCTCTGACTTCGTCAGATTGATTTTCAAATTGGAGAGCCTGCCATAGGTTTCGAACTCCCGGAAGAGGGCCGGAGGGAGGTGTCAGGGTCTGTGAGGGTGAATAGCAGGTCATCTGCATAGGCGGAGACTTTGTAGTGCGCTTTCGTGGTGAGTATACCTTTTATGGCAGAGTTCAGCCGTACATGGCAGAGGAAGGGCTCTAGTGACAGCGCAAACAAGAGGGGTGATAGAAGGCACCCCTGTCTCGTCCCGTTGGTAATTGGGAATGGATCTGACAGTACCCCATTGACCCTAACCCTTGCCGTCAGTCCTTTGTATACTGCTGTTACCCAGTTCCTCATTTTATCACCCAGACCTATGTACTCCAGAGTAGACATCATGAACTGCCAATCAACCCGGTCAAATGCCTTTTCGGCGTCTGTCCCCACAAACAGACTAGGTGTCTTACTGGAGGATGCCATGTGCAGGAGATTGAGCACTTTAATAGTGTTGTCTCGGGCTTCCACAAAGCCCACCTGGTCTAGGTGTATCAGACGTGGGAGGTGTCCCTGAAGTCTAGATGCTAGGATTTTGGTGAATAATTTGAGGTCCGTGTTAAGGAGGGATATGGGACGGTAGCTACTGCAGAGAGCTGGGTCCTTACCATCTTTCGGGATTACGGATATTTGGGCCTGTAGTGTGGTGACATGGAAGGATTTCCCCGAGCCTAAGTCATTGAACAACCGTACCATATGTTGACCCACCGAAGGCAGCACTGACTTATAGTATGCTATGGTAAGGCCATCGGGGCCTGGGGCTTTACCCGGTTTGGCGCTTTTTATCGCGGACTGAATCTCTGGTAGTGTGATAGGATCCTCCAGACTGTCCCGAGCCTCAGTTGATAGGGAGGGCATTAAGGACGTGGAGATATACTCTCGCAGCGTGTCCCGCGCAGGAGGGGGTTTGTCCAAGTTGTACAGGGAGCTATAAAACTGCCGAAACTCATGTGAAAATTTGCTGGGAAGTGGACTGCTTCTGTCCCTTTGAGGACATTACATGTGGAATATATGAGGCCAGTTGTCGGGTGCGTAGTGTGTTAGCCAGCAATTTGCCACATTTATTGCCCGATTCGTAGGTGTACCGTTGACAGGTCCGAAGCGCCGCTTTGGCCCTGAAGTGCAAAAGGTCTGTGACCTGTGAGCGAACTACATCTAGTTCTGCGCCAATCTGTCTGCTAGGGGTTGTTTTATGTGTGGTTTCTAGCGCGTGCAACTTAGTGAGGAGCGAGTTCAATTGTGCCGAGCGTTCTTTCTTCAGACGTGCTTAATTAGCACCCCCCGGATCACCGCCTTATGTGCCTCCCACACTACCCCCACGTCACTGTCAGTGGAACTATTAGTGGAAAATTAATGTCCCAGTTCCTTGATAACGTCAGTCATGACCTCGGTATTCTGTAAAAGACCCTCATTAAGTCGCCACATTGGCTTCTGACCCCCATTTAGGTCAGAAATGGAGTACTTTAGGGTGATCGGGGCATGGTCAGACCACGTGATCGAGCCAATAGTAATGTCTTGGATCGCATCTAGTTGCCCGTGTGGTAGTAGGAAGTAATCGATTCTTGAATACGTTTGGTGGGGTTTAGAGAAAAAAGTGTAGTCCCTGTCTCCAGGATGCAAGAGACGCCAGGCGTCTATCAGTTGCATTGAGTGTAAAATAGCGTCAATACGCTTCCGCGTGTCCCGGGTCAGGGACGACTTCCCGGTGGACGTGTCTTCAGTCGGGATCAGGGATACGTTCAGGTCACCCCCTAATATCAGATGTCCCTCCGCGAAGCTGTACCAGGATTTTCCTGAGGAAAACGTCCTGTTGAACATTGGGGGCATAGAGATTGGCAAACATCACCGTCTTATACCCTATCTTGCCTTTCAGAAAGAGGAAGCGTCCCTCCCTGTCAAAACATCTAGGGGTGTCCAAGGTACCCTCGCAGAGACAAGAATAGACACGCCCCTAGCCTTAGCCTCTGTATATTGAGAGTGGTGTGTCGTAGGGTAGAACCTGTTTTTCAGGAGCGGTAGGTTACATTCCTTGAAGTGCGTCTCCTGCAGGAGCACTACATCTGCTCTCATGCGCCGCATGTCCTGCAGTAGCATGCGCCTTTTTTAAGGGTTATTAAGGCCCTTGACATTAAACGATATCACCGTAAGCATATCCATGCTCGTGCAGTGAAGGGGAGGGAGGGGGAACGGATGGGTCTAGGTGAGGGGGTATGTACTTGGCCCTACAGCGGTAGGGGGCAGTGGGGCAGGGGGGGGTGTTGGAAGGGAAGAAGGGGGCAGAAGGAGTAAGAAGAAGAGGGGGGGGGAAGGACAGGTAGAGACAGGAAAAGAGCTCAAGTGGTAGGCTCCAGGCGGGGCCTCCAAGAGGCTTCTACTAAGGTAGCCCAAATTGGCTATAAGCACTCTCTGGGATACACCCAGATATCGAGCGCAATCCTAATTGGGGGGAGATGAGCTAGACAGGGACAGGAAGCAAGCCCCCGACCCTCCCCACGCAATCCCGGCCAATACCTGTACAGTATGAAATAACATAACATAAACCGGCATTATACATTATAACCAACAATGACAGTAGAACTGGCAGCAAAGAGAACATTCTAAATACATTGAACTAAGTAAGGCAAATCGGTGCAGAAAGTGCAAATGAGAGACTTAAGGGTGTAGCTGACTCGGGGTCAGGGATCCCATCCCGTCTCCCTGGAACTGAGAGCCAACCTAGCCCCAAGACCAACCCCCCCACCTCTTTTAACTGGTGAATATCCCTCCCCCTTCCAGACACCCCTCAAACAGTAAGGGGAAGTTCTGGGTCCCCCCGGTTCCCCAAGGAACGGTAACGTCCGTTGCAGCTTGAGGGTGTGCGACATAGTGAGGTGCCCCCTCCCCTGGTGCACACGAATGTCCGGTCTGGCGAGGGAAGAACTGGAGCCATTCCGGTACTTGTATCGGATCGGAGCCCAGGAATCGTAAGAGGGCCGGGAGGTCCGATGCGGTCTGCAGTGTAAAGGCATCTGTATCCTTTCGAAAGGTGACCGCCAACGGGTATCCCCAGCGATATGTGGGCCCCGTTTGCCTGGCGAGATCCAAGACAGGCCGCAACATCGCCCTACGGCGCAGGGCCGCTCTGGCGAGGTCGGGCATGATTCGTATCTGCGCCCCGTCCACTTCAATGTCTCCCAGGCCCGGCGCAGGATGGCTTCCTTTTGTCCATAGCGGTGCAGGCGGCATACCACATCTCGCAGCCAGTCCTGGTCCGTCGGCTTAGGCCAGAGCGCTCTGTCCAGCACAATCTCCGCCTCCGGGTCTCCCAGAACGTCACGGAAAATCCCGGTCACCTTGGCCCCATCATCCTCTGCATCTGCGGGTTCGGGTATACCTCGGAGCCGCAGGTTATTGCGGCGGCTTCTGTCTTTCACATCTACCAAGTGGAGCTGTAAAGTGATGGCCGCCTCACGGCGCTGGTCGCGGGATTGCTCCAGTGCCGCCACCCGGTCCGACAGGGAGGACAACGACTCCTCACCCGAAGCCACCCGGTCGGTAAGTGTGGAGACTTCTCCTCTCACCTCCTGTATGTCCCTATAAGCCAGCTATGAATAAGCACTGAGTCATAGTGCGAAACGTCAGCTTTTTCTGTTTTTTGGCCGTGGCATGTTTTGTGACCAATTTTTAATAAACCAGGATTTTTTTGGAGTGCGGCTGTCCTAGCCTTTCTTTCTTCAAGCTTGCATTATCATTGCATTGCCTGCACCCATGGTTCGGATCTAAGGATAGTGGCTCTCTGGTTTCCCCGAGCGGTTGTCTCCTTTTTCTTATCCTGTATGTCCCTTCTGTGCGTCTCCTCAAGCCTCAGTATCAGGGCCTCGATGTCCGTTCTGGTGGATAAGGCCTGAAGCAGGGCCTTGATGTCCGGGTCTAGGCCAGCGGGTTCCGGCACTTGTGAGGTAGACATCTCTCCCAGGGGGGGGAATCTTCCGGCGGCTCCTGGGTAAATGTGAACCAGTCCTCTGATCTACTGGGGCCCGGTAGCTGTGACTGAGTCCTCTGCGGCTCCACGTGTGGGGCCTCGTGGCTCAGGTAGGCCCGGTCTGGGGGAAACCTCCTGCAGAGTCTTAAAGTATTTTTGAATTTCGCCCTAAATTTTTCCAGCTGGAGTCCCCCTCGTTGCTGCTCTAGTCCCGTAACGTGTAGTGGAGTTCATGCCGGGAGCTCACATGGTAAGCAGCCTCACTCAGCCATGTCCAGGCCACGCCCCCCGATAAAGGTTTTATCCCTTTCATACTCTATCCAAAAAACTATTAAAAAAAAGTCTTGACTATACATACACTTTTAAACACTTCAATACTAGGCACTTACACCCCCTTCCTGCCCATGCCAATGTTCAGCTTTCAGTGCTGTTACAATTTGAATGACAATTGTGCAGCCATGCTACACTGTACCCAAACAAAATTTTTATCATTTTGTTCCCACAAATAGGCTTAACCTAGAGGACGATCTGCCTGAAAATTAGACAAATATTCCTTGAGCGCCGTGTTTTGCTATTGATGCTTTAAAGGATTCAATACAGCAGGTATCTTGTTTGGCTCTCATGTCTGTACATATGCGCATACTTTTATGGCTTAAAAACTGGTCAGCCGAGCTTCCTTGTAAAAAGTTATTGGCAGGTTTCCCTTTTCATGGGGAACATTTATTCGGTGATCATTTGGATAAATATATCGAAAAGATTTCCGGAGGAAAGCGTTCTCTACTTCCTGTGAAAAAAAGCACCAGACGTCCCTAGTTTAAAACAGGGACTGTTTCCTCAAATGTCTCAGCGTCAGGGCGGTTCCGCCGCCAACAGGGCACTAGGGCCAGGGCGAGAAAAAGCCCTGGGTCCAAAATTCTTCTAAACCCAGCACCAAGCCCTCCTTTTGAAGGGACGCCCCCACTCCATTGAGTGGGGGAAGGTTGCTGGACATTTGAAAAAACAACCATTCAGGACGAATGAGTCACCTTAGTTATATCTCGCGGTTACAGGCTGGAGTTGCGGGGCATACCACCCCAGAGGATTTTAACCACTTAATGACCGCTTCCTGTACATATACATCGGCAGAATGGATGGCACGGCTGGGCACAGGTACGTCCCCTTTAAGTGCCCAGCCGGTCCGCGGCACCAGATCGCCCCCGGTGTCCCACGATCGGTCACAGTAGCTGAAGAATGGGGAGAGGCGAGTGTAAACACACCTTCCCCGTTCTTCACAGTGGCAGTGTCATTGATCGTCTGTTCCCTGATATAGGGAAAGAAGATCAATGACATCACACATCCAGCCCCGCCCCCTACAGTTAGAAACACATATGAGGTCACACAACCCCTACAACGCCCCCTAGTGATTAACTCCTAAACTGCAACTGTCATTTTCACAGTAAATGCATTTTTATAGCACTTTTTGCTGTGAAAATGACAATGGTCCCAAAAATTTGACAAAATGTGGGCTCCTGGTACCGCCTTGGTGGTTTATATAGGCCACTGCCTATATAAACCACTTGGTGGTTTATATAGGCCACTGACACTTCTTTGGGCTGAGAGCCAGTCTATGGTCGCTCCCCAGCCTGAGAGACTGGCATCAATAGTCGGTACTCTCCAATTTACTGGGATAAAGGATTTTTCCTTTTGCAGGTTCTGATCCAGCAGCCACCAATTTAGGCTTAAGCATGCCTGAGGGGATAAGCACATTGGATAATCCAGAGCTTTTCTTCCCCTGTTCCAAGCCCCATGTCTTGTAAGAGTCTGGAACTGAACTGGGCATATGGCACTATACGATACCATCCTCCCTAAAAGACTTCTACAGAGTATACTGGAGGGTTGTCTGGTGCGTCTTATCTGATGCACCTGATCTTTTAGGGCACAGATCCTTACGAGTGACAAGAATACTCTTGCTTGGACTGTATTTAGGATCAGACCTAGATATTTAAAATTTTGAGATGGTCTCAAGGTTAACTTTTCGTAATTTACGATCCAGCCTAAGCTTTTTAAATGCCGCACTGTGTATATTATTATGCTCTGTTCTAAAATCTGAATTGAGTGATCTCTGAGCAGGAGGTAATCCAGGTACCCGAGCACCAAAATCCCTTGTGCCCTTAAAAGGCCCAGTACTGGTGTTAGGACCTGTGTGAATACCCGGGGAGCTGTAGCCAGCCCGGAGGGTAGAGCCACGAACTGAAAATTACGTTCCTCTACTGCAAAACATAGGAGCCTCTGGTGAGGCTGAAAAATAGGTATGTGTAAAATACATGTCTTATATCGATGGAGGCTAAAATACCCCCCTCTCGAGTGAGGTTACTACTGAGCTGTCGGACAGATTCCATCCGAAAGGACTTTATCGTTATATACTTGTTCAGGGATCTTAGGTCAAAAATGGGCCAGGTGTCCCTGTTTGGTTTCTGAACCGTAAACAGTTTTGAGTAAAACCCTGTGCCCCTTTCAAGTATCGGAACCTCTACAATTACTCTTTGATGCACTAGATCAGTGGTTCTCAACCTTCCTAGTGCCGTGACCCCTTGATAAAATTTCCCAAGTTGTGGGGACCCCTTCCCTTTTATCTCTCTCTATCCTAATTTGTTTCTTCCCCCCATCCCTCCAGGGACAGCCCTGCTGGGCGGCCACCAAAAAGGCTGGGAGAGCAGTGCGGGCTTCAGGAACAGCCCAGGATTTGGGGACCCCTGGCAAATCGTCATTCGACCCCCGAGGGGGTCCCGACCCCCAGGTTGAGAACCACTGCACTAGATGATGTAGTGCTTGAAGTAATACGTTTCTTTTTAAAGGATTGAAAAATTCAATATTTTTTACTTTTTGCTATAATATCCCCCAAAAATATATATATATAAAAAAAATGTCCCCCTCAGTTTAGGCCGATATGCATTCGTCTACCTATTTTTGGTAAAAAAATAAAATAAAAATCGCAATAAGCGTTTATCAATTGGTTTGCGCAAAATTTAGAGCGTTTACAAAATAGGGGATAGTTTTATTGCATTTTTATGAATTTTTTTTTTTACTACCAATGGCGACGATCAGCATTTTTTTTTGTGATTGTGACATTATGGCAGACACATTGGACAATTTTGACACATTTTCTCTTTCGTTCATGGATGAACACAGCCTTTATCTTGACATAGTGGAAATAGCCTATCTTTAGGAGTGACTAGGCAGAAGTGTTAACTTCAAAGCAGAAACGCCCCGCCCAGGGTGCGGTCCCACCGACTATATACCCTCAGCCTGCACCAAGCAATTCAGTTTTTTCTGCCTAGTCTAAAAAGAAGACATGGTTACCTTCAGGCCCATGGCTTGGAGGCTTTTAGTTTGGATTCATTTGTTGGATTTTTTATTTTTCCTGCGAACTTCAATCAACTGCCGACTGGGTGACAGGCTGGATCCCAGATCCTTGTATTCTTCCTAATTTCGGCCATCGAGCGTGTGCCGACCATAGCTGCGCGCTGGGTCGTCCGCGACATACCCGTGGCTCTACGGGTGGCCGGGGAGCTATACGTTCCAGGGCTTGCATCGGACTGGGCTACAGGGCCGAGTCGCAGTAGCCTGGCCGACAGCCACTTCCGTTACCATGCGGTAGATGTGCTTCGATCAACTGCCGACAGGCTGGATCCCAGATCCTTGTATTCTTCCCAGTTTCGGCCATTGAGCGTGTGCCGATCATAGCTGCGCGCTGGGTCATCCACGACATGCCCGTCGCTCTACGGGTGGCCGGTGAGCTATACGCTCCAGGGCTTGCATAAGGACCGGTCTACAGGGCAGAGTCGCAGTAGCCTGGCCGACAGTCATCTCGTCTACCATGCGGAAGATGCACGGTCCAGGATGCTTCCAGCATAAACACACAGGAAGGGTAAGTAGCTACCACCTTGCTTTAGCAAGAAGACCAAGCTGGGCATCCTTGGAGAGGTGAGTAAAGGGCCTTATCCCCCTTCTCCCCTCCCCCTCTCCTAGGATCTCTGTGCTAGCTGCTGGGCAGGGGTTCCTCTGGGGAGCTTCACTTGGGGATCCATAAGTCACTAAATCAGTGTATAAGCGGCATAAGAGATTCTGTTTACCTGTGTGTCCTACTCCATGCTGTCGGTGGCCATGTTTGGTGTATCCATGCTGTATTTCTTTACTTGCACGATGTATAAAGCCGCATAAGAGATTCTGTTTTTCTGTGCGTCTTGCTCCATGATGTTGGCGGCCATGTTTGGTGTGTCCATGCTGTATTTCTTTACTTGCACAATGTATAAAGCTGCATAAGAGATTCTGTTTTTCTGTGCGTCTTGCTCCATGCTGTCGGCGGCCATGTTTGGTGTGTCCATGCTGTATTTCTTTACTTGCACAATGTTTAAAGCCGCATAAGAGATTGCTTTCCTGTGTGTCTTGCTCCATGCTGTCGACGCCCAGGTTGGTGTCCATGCTGTATTTCTTTTCTCACTGGCGGCCATCTTCTGTAAGCTGCATTTTTCTGGCGATTTCTGCTGAGGTCCGACTGCTGCATTACCGTGGTTTTCTGCCCTGTTGGCCTCTAGTGTCAGATCAGCGGCCATTGTACCATGGATCAGACCATTTTTAAAAGAACGGCAGATGAACAGATGCACGCTGCGACTGAGAAGTCTGAAAGACTGACAAAATCGCAGCCCCACAAACAGCCTTCGATCCCAGCTTTGGAGAGCACAGATCGACAGACACATTCTGCAGGCAGCAGCTCTGCTAGCTAAACCATCTATTACGGTTCCTGGGTGGAACCCCTCATCTCTGCTGCAGCCAGGAGTGGTGGGTTACTTGTTTGGGAGTCCCTGTGTCAGGTGTGTGGACAGCATGGCGTCAGAAGCAGACGCTTCCCCCCCCCCCCCCCCCCCGAGACACCTGAGCTGGCAATTGATGCTCCTGCACCTGATTTATTGGTGGACGCTAGGCGGCAATCCTAGATGCCTTCGTAGCCAAGGTGGAAGCAGCGCGTGGGAGAATGGGGGCTAGAAAGCCATGCACGGAAGGGCCAAAGATGCTGCTCAATGGGTTACAAGCACGTCAGGCTTCCTCGAACAAGGTAGCCCTAGCTGAACTACTAGTACAAGGCCTAAAATTCATTTCTGAATCAGCCTTGGTCACTATTCCTCTGCTGGCCAGAGCTCAGGTCAGGCGGTGGCATTACGCCGTCTACTTTGGTTAGGATTCGGTCCTCCAACCAATCTTCCAAGAAAGCCCTGATGGACTTGCCCTTTAAGGGCGACAGACATTTTGGAACTCCCCTGGATGACATAATTTAAGATGCTACAGGAGGTAGAGCACACTGCTACCACAGTCCAAAAAGGGGAAGGAGCCACGCCGTAGGCAAGGGCCCTTCTTTAACGCACACCAGCATTTTTTTTTGTCCGCCCAGTACGGCGGGTAAAAGACCACATGCCGAAAAAAGCGCCTGCTCAGGGACTGAGACGTCCCTGGTTTCGCAAACTCAACAGACCTGCAGACAAAAAACAGAAATAATAGTTGCGCTAAGTGATACCATAAATGATGACAAAAACATTAATATCACATGAGTGAAAAAAAATGTATAAATAACCGCTTGACAGCAGTTGGCCTATACTGCAGAGCGTCTGCTAGTAAAGATATAACCACTAATCAAGTCAATAGGACATCTAAGTGCAAGCACACAAAAAGATATGGTTATAAAACAAGAAAATATTGTGTAACAAAGTGTCCCAAAGTGAAACGGCCAATAAGTTCAACAATATCAGATGGCATCCATGTAAGAAATGATCAAACATGCAGATCAATGATTAGTCCAATCAAGGAGAGAAAAATGAAAGCTCCAGGTGAACACCAAGTGTCTGCAGATGTAGAGTGAAACTGTCATCCACCACCACAGCAATACAATCTTCTCCCGTGCAACACAGAGTAGTAAAGGGGGGACCCTTACCAGAATGTTGGACCTCAAATATAAGGTCTAAACTCACATTTGCAGATATAAACCTCTGCAGGGGTTAAGGTAGATCCTCCAGCCTCCTCGGTATCTCCACACAGAATCCTCCTCTGGGACAGCCCGTGAGATGGTAATGATTAGTCACCAGTCCATGGATCATCGGGGATATGAAAAAATAGGCTACATGTGCATTACCTCCTTTCCAAAAATGGATGTTTATTGTAAAGCTGTGTGCATTACAGCAATAAAAACGAGCAAGTTTATAAAACGAGCCAGTGAACAGATAAAAAAGCCGGCATAAATGTAAAATTTCAAAACAAGCGAAATGCCCGGGGTCATGTGGGAGCGTGATGATGTCACTGCGTCTTCGGAGAGGGGAACTATCACTACCCCTATCCACGGGATTCTTGGTATGATGGGAATCAATCCCAACAGTGGGGTTCTCCAAAGGTCGATCACCCTCTCCTAAGGCCTATAGAACCACGAGAGGATGCAGAGGGGGCCTCAGGGTGGCCTCCTTCGATGCGGTACTATAAGCGCAATCTCACGCGAGTGCTACAGAAGGAAATTCTGTCCAGATGGGACAAGCGCCCCTCATCCCTGGATTATCTTAATCAGGGTGAGCCACTTGGTCAGGGCCTCTCTTGTTGGTGGCTGACCTCACCGGCACTTCTGTCCGGGAGGTCGTTCCTTCCTTTCACTGGATAGTCATCACGACGGACGCCAGCCTTACCGGTGGGGGAGTCTGGGGGATTCAGTCGACCCAGGGTCGTTGGTCTCCAGAGGATTCCCATTTGCCGATAAAGGTCCTGTAACTTCAGGCGATCAGGCTGTGCCTCTCCACATGGTCTCAGAGGCTACGAGGGCGTCCATTCAGGATCCATTTGGACAACGCCATGGCGGTGACATATGTCACCCATCAAGGAGGAACAAGTAGCTTGGCTGCAGCGTCAGAAGTCGCTCACATCCTAAGGGGGGCAGAAAGGAGCATACCGGCACTGTCGGCCATGTACATTCCGGGTGTGGAAAACTGGCCGGCGGACTACCTGTGTCGCCAGATGCTGGACCAAGGAGAATGGTCTCGGCACCCGGAGGTGTTTCAGCTCCTTTGCCCTAGAAGGGGCACTCTAGACGTAGATCTCCTGGCGTCTCGACTCAATCGGAAGGTATTGAGGTATGTAGCCAAGGTCAAGACCTTGGTACGCCGATCTAGTGCGGCTAGTAGCAGACATGCCCTTGGCGTCTACTGCTGAGAGAGGACCGGCTGTCACAAGGTCCCATACTGCATCCTGCTTTACAGTCGCTGGCTTAACGGCATGGCTATTGAAAGCCAGGTACTAAGACCGGGGCCTGTCGGATTCGGTGAGTCCTACCTTGAGGAAGGCTAGGAAGTTATCCTCTAGGGGGATTTATTATCGCACTTGGAGAGCTTACTTAGCCCTTTGCGAAGAAATTAAGTGGAATCCACAGACTTATATAGTGTCCAGAGTCCTGCTGTTCTTACAGCGCGGGGTGGACCAAATCGCTTGCTTAAGCGCGATTTAAGAGGCAGATATCTGCCCTGGCTGTTTTTCTTTCAGCGACCACTGGCGACTCACTCTCTAGTGAGAACATTTGTACAGGGGGTTCGGCATGTGGCCCCTCCGGTACGTCCTCTACTACCTCCGTGGGGATTTGAATAGCAGACGCACCTTGGCGTCTACCACTACGAGAGGACCTGCTGTCGCAAGGTCCCATAGGTCATCCTGCTTTACAGTCAATGGCTTTAATGCCATGACCTCTAGGTGCCTCAGAACCACTGTTCGAGAACATTAGGAAGTTCCCTTGTTGACACTTTCTCAGAAAGTAGTCCCTTGGCGGCCGTTATGTCAGTTAAGACGGGTTCTGAGCTGGCAGCCCTGTTATGAAAGGCTCCCTATCTGATCTTCTACAAGGATAAGTTGGTGCTGCATCCGCAGCCTTTTTTCTTCCTAAGGTCATTTCGACCTTCCATCTCAAGGAAGACATTGTACTGCCATACTTGTGTCCTCAGCCGTCGAATCCTAGGGAGACGACGTGGCATTCCTCGGACACTGTCCGAGCTCCGAGGAGATACTTGTCTGTTACTGCTCCGTTCCGGAGTTCAGACTCACTGTTTGTTTTGGTGGCTGGTCCCAAGAAGGGCCCAGCGGTCTCATCGGCCACCATTTTGAGGTGGAGCCGACAGATTCTGATCAGGCTTACGCCATAAAGGGTCGGGCACCTCCCTATCACGATGCATTCGACCAGGGCAATGGTGCCTCTTGAGGTTTCTGACATCAAGTGTCTGTTTCCCAGGTATGTAAGGCGGCGACCTGGTCGCCCGGTCACACTTTCACTAAACTTTACAAGTTGATGTGAGTGCATCTTCGGATGCTTCTTTGGCCGCAAAGTTTTGCAGGCGGCCGTTTAGAGTTACAACTCCTCAATTGAGCTCTGTTTTATTTTTAGGCTTCCCACCCCTCATTTTGACACTGCTTTGGGACGTCCCACTATGTCAAGATTAAGGCTGTGTCCATCCATGAACCAAAGAGAAAATAGGATTTTATGCTCACCGTAAAATCTTTCTCTGAGTTCATGGATGGACACAGCACCCACCCCTCTTTGTCTGCAGGCTGAGGGGATATAGTCAGTGGGACCGCACCCTGGGTGGGGAGGTTCTGCTTTGAACACTTCTGCCTAGTCACTCCTAAAGATAGATAGGCTATTCCCACTATGTCAAGATTAAGGCTGTGTCCATCCATGAACTCAGAGAAAGATTTTACGGTGAGTATAAAATTGTATTTTTCGGACCTTTGCCATTTTCACAGCGAAAAAGGCTATAAAAATACACTTATTACTATGAAAATGACAATTGCAGTTTAGGAGTTAACCACTAGGGGACGCTGTAGGGGCTAAGTGTGACCTCATATGTTTCTAACTGTAGGGTGCGGGGCTGGACGTGTGACGTCACTGATCACCTTTCCCTATATCAGGGAACAGACGATCAGTGACATTGCCACTGTGAAGAATGGGGAAGGTGTGTTTACACACACCTCTCCCAGTTCTTCAGCTCTGGTGACCGTTCGTGGGACACCGGCGGCAATCGGGTCCTGAAGCTTTGGACCGGGTCGCGAGCGCGCCGGCACGCTCGCAACCCCACGGCTCCAAGGAGGGGGATTTGTTACGCTTCCTGCTATCCTGTAGGATGGTGGCAATCATGTCAGCTATCCTGTGCTCTAAGCCAGTTAGGGCCGAGGACAGTTCATCCTTAGTACTAAAGGGTGAAGCAGCAGCATTGACTGTAGGCACAATACCAGCTAGGCGCAGAGGCTCAAATTGCCTGGAAGCCACTGGTCCTTCAAGGGATACAACACTAGGGATACGACTAAGTTCATCAGGAACTGCTGATGAAATAGGTGTGCCTTTCCCTGCAGATAGTCCCACTCCTCTTTTTGGAAGACATTAGGCGCCACAAAGAGTACTTGGGTGAATAAAAACGCCCTTTAAAAAAAAAAGGGAGACCCTTTAACAGGGCTCACCAAGCCCCTATGCAACAATCCTGCTAAGCAACTTTAGCCTGCCAAGCAACACCTGGGTGACTCACGTGACCCGAGTAAGTAATGTAAGTGTTTATTCAGAGCCTGCTCTGTGCCCCACAGCTGCCTTCTGGAAGCACCACCTGCTTGGCTTACCAAGATTAAAGGAGCCGAGTGTGCGCCGGAATGTTTTATGCGTGCGCACGCACCTGCGAGGTCCCGGCAAATAGGCGTAACTGTATTTGCGTATGATGCAAATCTTTGTGCGCCCGAAATAAAGACCACTGCACATGTGTGGCAAAGCTGCGTGCGCCATGGCCGCCAAACAAACAACTGCAAAATACAGGTGCGCACTTGCGAACGCACGATTGCCATGGTGAACCGAAAAAAAACGCACAATCGTGCATCATACAGGTAAGGTGTAAAAAAAAAAAAAAAAAAACCAGCTAGACACAAGCAGAAAGAAAAAAGTACATTGCAAACACCCACAGCTAGCCAAAAACTCCCCCGTATGGTCATCGCACACAGGTGTCCAGCCACTAGCTTGACTGATTGTAACAAATTACTGGGACACCCCACAATATAATAAAGGGGTTTCACTTACCAATCCAGGCCCATCTAGAAACTAAGGGCCCAATCTTCCCCCTTCACGGTGGGTTCCTGTCACTCAGGACCATCAAGGACTGGGTACCCTTTCATGTTTAGGGTCTACTCCCTTGGACCTGTATAGCACCCTGCAGGAAATGCCTTTAGCACTGTAGAGTCCAGGATTTCCACTCCACGCGGTCTAGCGCACGAAAGTCACATACAGGCAAAACCTTGCAGGATCAAGGGTCTTCTTTGCGAGGTTCGGTTACCATTTATCTAAGCATACAGCCTGTGTCAAATGGATCCGGTCAAACCCTTCGATTCAATTTTGTAACAGTTTGTGGGACTATAGACCTGGAACTCAGAGCCAAAACAAATCGTGCCATCCACCTTGTAGACAAGGGAAGATGGTTAAAATTGATGGGAAGATGGATGGAGCCAAATACAGGACCATTCTGGAAGAAAACCTGATGGAGTCTGCAAAAGACCTGAGACTGGGACGGAGATTTGTCTTCCAACAAGACAATGATCCAAAACATAAAGCAAAATCTACAATGGAATGGTTCACAAATAAACATATCCAGGTGTTATAGGGTGGATATTACCACGCTTACCACGAGAATGGGGGAAGGGGAAAAAGGGGAGGAATACAGCTGCTGCACTGAATGGCGTATCAAACCAGGAACAAAATAAAGGGGTAGTGCTGCGCTGTGAATGGGGGATGGGGTAAAGTGCAGAGGAAGTAGGCAAATCCTTATATATAGAAAAATCTGACTAGTAATCATAAATAGCAAATAGTGAAGAATGATACTATTGTACCATAACAAATAAATATCATGAAAAATAAACGTGCTACAGTGCAGCCAAGGCTAGCTGCCAAAATGTGAAATAGTACAGTGCTGGTGTCATAAAGTGAAATACAATAATAACAAATGTTCTGATACACTATATAGTGTATAACGTGCAAAGTACAGCACCCAACGGTGACTATAATAAGCTAAAATAAATGTCCATGCAGCAGATAACTAAAAAATAGCAGCAGAGAAAATCCAAAATGACGTGAAGAAAGGTTGATTTATGGTGTTTTCTTCAGAGTAAGTGTGGATGTCCCCTTACCTTACTGCTGTAAGGTAACAGCATGAAAACCCAGGTACACTCTTCTGGTCATATCCACATAAGGTGTCATCCAAATAGACTAATTGGAAAAGGTAGCTCCCTCTCGGTAGTCACGTCCAAACAGTGACAGTGACTCACACCCAGGGAGATAAAAAGTGCCAATAGTGCAGTATCATTTAAAAAAAAAAGGGTATATTCAAACAAAATAATACACTAGGTACTCACATGGTTGTGATAAAAAACAGACATATAAAAGACAGGGCGTTAACCGACGTCCCCTCCGGTACCTCTTGGTGGTCTCTATGTTACACTCATACGAGTATTCGTCACTTCTCGTGACTTCATTTTTTAGTTATCTGCTGCATGGACATTTATTTTAGCTTATTATAGTCACCGTTGGGTGCTGTACTTTGCACGTTATACACTATATAGTGTATCAGAACATTTGTTATTATTGTATTTCACTTTATGACACCAGCACTGTCCCTCTACTATTTCACATGTTGGCAGCTAGCCTTGGCTGCACTGTAGCACGTTTATTTTTGATGATATTTATTTGTTATGGTATAATAGTATCATTCTTCACTATTGCTATTTATGATTACTAGTCAGATTTTTCTATATATAAGGATTTGCCTACTTCCTCTGCACGTTACCCCATCCCCCCCATTCACAGTGCAGCACTACCCCTTTTTTTTCATATCCAGGTGTTAGAATGGCCAAGTCAAAGTCCAGACCTGAATCCAATCGAGAATCTGTGGAAAGAACTGAAAACTGCTGTTCACAAACGCTCTCCATCCAACCTCACTGAGCTCGAGTTGTTTTACAAGGAGGAATGGGCAAAAACGTCAGTCTCTCGATGTGCAAAACTGATAGAGACATACCCCAAGCGACTTAAAGCTGTAATCACAGCAAAAAGTGGCGCTACAAAGTATTAACTTAAGGGGGCTATATAATTTTGCACGCCCAATTTTTCAGTTTTTTATTTGTTAAAAATGTTTGAAATATCCAATAAATTTTGTTCCACTTCATGATTGTGTCCCACTTGTTGATTCTTCAAAAAAAAATTACAGTTTTATATCTATGTTTGAAGCCTGAAATGTGGCAAAAGGTCGCAAAGTTCAAGGGGGCCGAAAACTTTCACAAGGCACTGTGTATATATATATATATATATATATATATATATATATATATATATTCATTTTATTTTCGGATTAAGTATAAATTATTTACTGTACACTGCTTATTTATATCACTTTAGCTCAGCGTATATAGTTTTATTATGATGAAGTATAACCCAGTAGGTAATGAACATTCGCCTGACTCAGTGTCCCATGATGTTTGAAAAATAAAAAAAATGTTTTTTTGTTTTTTTTTTGTTTGTTATAAAATATTGAAAATAAGTAAGCTTTCTCCTTCACCGATGGGCACTGATAGACAGCACTGCTGGGCACCTAAACGTGGCATTGATGGGTATCCCTGGTGGCACTGGCAGGCATTGTGGATGTGCACCGATTTTTTTCCATTTCACTATACAAAACAAAACCAATAATGATGAGGACACTTAGGTACCAGTGTGAAATTACCTCAAGGTCTAATCTGTCGTTTGTTCGAACCGTAATAAGTATAACACTACATTCAGATACAAATATGCAATATTAGACTAAGGCAGCTGTGGATGTAGAGCTTTTATCTCTCAGCATGTCATGAGTGTCCTCTATGCAACACGTCAGAGGCTCTTTACCGAGATCGGTGTAGCAGTGTGTCAGACCAACATGCCGCACCACTGATCGCCGCGATGCGCGCATCGGCTGTTATCCTACTGGACATCATATGTTGCCCAGTCAGGATAACTGAACCACCGCCCAGCCGTCATTCTGATATAGGCCAGACGGGAAGTGGTTAAAGTGATATTAAAGTCTGTTATTTTTAAACAAAAAAACTAACAAAACATGTTATACGTCGCTGCTCTCAGCAGTGGTTTTGCACAGAGCAGCCCAGATCCTCCTCTTCATTGCCAGAGCTCCTGGCCCCTCCCTCTTGCTGAGTACCCCCACAGCAATCGGCTTGCTATGGGGGCACCCAAGCCAAGTCACTGCTCTGTGTCAATTCAGACATTGAGCTACAGCTCGGCTTGCCTCTCCTTATTGGCTCACCGACTTTGACAGTAGCGGAAGACAATGTTGCCTGCTGCTGTGTCTCGGCCAATCCTCCAAAGCTCTCATGCAACATCGCTGAATCGAGATGAGGCTCGGGTAAATATTGGGGGGGGGGGGGCCTGTTGCATACATAGTTTTTTTTTAATCTTAATGCATAGAATGCATTAAAGCGGAGGTCCGTCTAAAAATATACAAATACTGCAGCTGCCGATTTAATAAATGGACACTTACCTGTCCAGGGTGCCCGCGATGTCAGCATGCCAAGCCAATCAAGCGCTCGGCTGTCCCCGCCGCCATGCTCGATGAGGGAATCAGGAAGTGATTCACTTCCCTATTGCGCATGCACGAGTCCTCACTGGTCCCTGCTGTCTTCTGGGACCTGTGTGTTTCCCAGTTTCCCAGGGAGGACAGTGTAGGCGCCGGACATGACATAGGTCACTGCAGTGATCCATGTCAGGGAGTGGGAGCAAATACCTGTATTACACGGGTATCTGCTCCCCCCTTCACCTGGGGGGGGGGGGGGGGGGGGTTTCCAAAAAGTGAAAGTTCAATTTTTGGGTGGAATTCCACTTTAAGATAAAAACCTGCCATTAGAACTAATTTAAGGTGTAACAACTTATGTTTTTTAGTTTCTTATTCAAATTAGAATCTCTTATTTATAATTAGTCAAGGAGAGAAGCAGTCTAAAATCTTTAAAAATCAAGAAAGGCATAAATGCTAGTAATACTTTACCTGGAAGTCACAGATGATTCCACAAGAAAAATATCAGAAACGTTGAATTTTTCAAAAGCAGTCTTCAACTCTACCTACATCGTATTGAATAGAAGATAATTTGTTGTTACAACTTATTAATAAGCATTATTTCTTATGTACTTAGTAATAAGTAGGGTTGTCCCGATACCACTTTTTTAGGACCGAGTACAAGTACCGATACTTTTTTTCATGTACTCGCCGAAACCGAATACCGATACTTTTTTTAAATGTCATGTGACAGTTTTCAAACCACAATACAGTCTAAGGATATTTTCTTTAGAATTATGAAGAACTCTAACTCAAGACATTATAAAAGAATAAAAATGAGTAAAAATGAATAAAAATGTTTTATTTGCTTGTCACGCAGTAGTAAAAAACTCAAAGAATTTTCATAGAACATGTTGATAAATACAAAAAAAGTATTCGGCCAGGCATCGGGAGCATTTGCGTGAGTACAAGTACTCCCTCAAATACTTGGTATCGGTCCCGATACCGATACTAGTATCGGTATCGGGACAACCCTAGTAATAAGGATATAATTCTGTAAAACGCAAAGACACCATACAAATACAGGTGAAACCCCCGAGTTCCCGAGTCTTTAAATTGTCTGAGTCTGGTTCAGTAGGAATCACAATCATGGGAAAGACTGCTGACCTGACAGTTGTGCAGAAAACCATCAAGAGTTGGAGAGAATGTTGTAAATCTCAGTGGAAGGCCTATCTCTGCTGAGGAATTGGCAGTTCTAGACAAAGGCCTAAAACATGCACCGATGAAGAACCTTAACAAATTTGAAACATATTGGGATACAAAAATGTGAGAAAGCTCAATATCAAAAAATACATTCTAAACAACTCCTTCAGGTCACAACACCATGTAGTGAACGATCAACCATTACCTGTGCACAGCACTTTGAGGAATAACTCTGTCTATAACCCTCAAGTGACCAACAATCAGCACATTGATGTGTTCAAAAAACTTGTTTTGAAAGATCTGGAAGCTTTAAAACTAAAAGTAAGATGTGATCCAGTGCATATCAAGGAGGGTATTAAGCTCCTAACCCAGAGAGAAGATATCGTACGCCATCCGGCAGATAAAGGGGGGGGGGGGCGGTGGTCGTACAGTCTAAACAACAATACAAAGATGTAGTTGTCTGTTCAACTCAGGATGAGAGCACCTATACCAAACTCTTAGGTAATCCAACGATCAAGTATAAGAAAGAATTACAACTACTCATCAATCTGGGAGTAAAGAAGGAAATCTTGAATAAGAAAGAAGCCAAATATCTGATCCCTGAAACCTGTAATATATACCATCCCAAAAATACATAAGTCAAGAGAGACCCCCCCCCCCCCCCCCTGGGTAGACCCATCGTCAATGGGATTGATTCCCTGACCTCGAGATTGGGTCAGTATATAGATCACTTCATGCAACCTGCTGTCCAAAAAATGCAAGCTTTTCTCAAGGATACAAAACATATTTTACAGCTGTTAAGTACAACATCTGTACTTGAAGGGAGAACATTCCTTGCAACAGCCGATGTGACATTGTTGTATACGATAGTGAAACATCACGATGCGTGCTTTGCAACTAAATGGCTCCTGAGGAATTATAGCAATCTCATATGCAAACAAAGAAAGTACCCAATTAAATGTCTCCACACATGCCTCAAGTATAATTACTTTTGGTATGATCAAGCTTATTATAAGCAATCCATCTGGATCGCAATGGGAGCTAAATTTGCTCCCAGTGTTGCGAATGCCTTTATGGCCCAATGGGAGGAGATAGTGTACGAGAATATCCCAGCGGAGCTCTCCCTATACAAGAGGTACATAGATGATCTGATCATTATCTGGAATGGGAGTAGGGAAGCTTTGGAAAATTTCCTCAACAAATTAAATACAAATGAGAAGAACATACAGCTGGTGTGGAAAATTGAGGAGAAATCTATAGATTTTCTTGATTTGAATATCAGCCTGGAAGGTAACAGGATAGTCACTAAGACGTTTTTTAAAAACGTAGACACGAACAGTTACCTCTCTATGGACAGCTGCCATTTTAAACCTTGGCTTTTTAACATTGAGGGGACAGTTAGTGAGGATGAAGAGTACCTGTACAAAGGATGAAGATTACAGTACACAAGCCCAACTAAATGGATCAAGATTCAAAGTCAAGGGCTATGAGGAATCATGGATCAATGAACAGATCAGAGATGTGGGTATGATGGATAGGACTAGGATGTTGCGAAACAAAGAGCCTGGAGTGACACAACAAAAGGCCCCCTGCCTTATCCTGAACTTGAATTCACAACACAAAGATGTAGCCAAAATTATCAAGAAACACTGGCACATCTTATGGAATGATAAAGATCTATGTACCATCCTCCCAGAGCAACCACGGATCACTTATAAAAGAGCACCAACACTAAAAGATCTGATTGTGAAATCAGTGGTGGAACCCCTGCCGAAGGTGGGATTTTCTCTTTACAGGGAAAGGTTTTTTCCCATGCAAAAATTGCCTTGCATGTCGGAAGTCACACAGACCACAGAAAAAAATAACTGAATTTGTGGCGACCAACACTGGCGAGTCCTTTGAGATTAGGGACTTAGGATGTCACACAGAAGGAGCTGTCTATGTCCTACAATGTAGTTGCAATCTGCAATATGTAGGTAGGACCAAAAGAGCTTTAAAGGTTTGAGTCAAAGAGTTCAAAATATTTTAAAGGGTTTCCCGAAGCACAATGTCTCCAGACATTTTGATTTAGTACACAACAGGGACCCTTACCCATCTGCAGTTTTGGGGAATAGAAAAATATGTTAAATCATGGAGAGGCAGCCACAAAGTGAGAACCATCAGCCAAAAGGAGTCCAAATGGATACATACCATGAGGACACTTGTACCTGGGGGTATGAATGTAGAGTTTGACTTGAATTGCTTTTTATTTATTTTTTTAAGAAATACCCCTAGACAGGCAGGCTTATTGCATCACTATCGGTCTATTATCCACCTTCATTTAGTTTCTCGATGATATATTCTTGTGATCAGCATGTATTGATGAGTCAATTTGGCCACATGTTTACAAAGTTATGTGACACGTCAATCTTGGTGTGCGATCACCTAGGAATATTTATGGTTGACCCCGTTTTTGATACTGCTGTACACTACATACAGCAAGAGCGATGGGCTCATCAGTCCTATTTTTTACATTTTAAATATTCCATTTTATGGTTATTTTGTATTATATTTTTATCTATTTAAATCATTAATTTAGAATGGTTTTAATATTCCTATAAAATAATTGGTGGTAGTTTGAGATGTCTACCCACTTTTTTCCTATTTTTTTCTTATTTCTCGGTCAAACTTCAGTTGTACCTGTGAGGTATTGGTAATACTTATTAATATCCACTAGATGGCAATATATTCAGGCCAACCCTAGTGTTAGAGCCATCAAGACTAATTTTTATTAGTTTGATACCAGTATTACCCAAGTTTAGACGCTAGATGGAGATATCTGAGGCTGTTTCAGATGATGGTGTATTAGATAGGGAAATTCGTTATGCATCTAGGAGGAATGTTTTTTCTTAAAAAAAATTGTGATGCCTGTACGATTCTCCCAATGCCCCGATCTGATGCCCAATGTTTGTCTGATATTGCTAATACTTTATAATATCTGCCAGCCTATTTGATTGTTATGCCACCAGCAATTCTGAAGCTAGGCTTCAAGAAAATGGCGGCTAACTGACTTCCTGTCTATACACAAAGTCTACAACAACACGGGCAATCAGGTTCCCCAGACGAAGAAACGAGACATTTTTGTAACGCGTAGGGATTGGCCGTAGGACAAGATGTACACCAAAAGTGACTTGAGACGGCGCAGAGGACGCCACTGTTTGTTTACATGCTTGTTTTTATGTAAGCGCAACTTGTTTTCAATAAATGTCCTATTTTACTTTATACTACACCATTGGAGGCCCTCTTTTGTCCCTCTTGTTTCCCTGGCTTGAGACCTTCCAGGTACTACATTCAGCCATCAGGTTCACACCCGTTGGTATCAGGAGACATTGAGGAGACTGCCGTGAGGTGGAGTTTGATGTATTGACCGCTCTATTTTTTCCTCATTGAGGTGAGAGTTCTGGGAGACCAGACTGGTGTCTTTGGTGGAGTTTCCATTTCCTCTGGGATTAGTGGACACCCATTCACAGCAGCCTGTCACTTTCACATTTGGACTTTGACACTATTTTTTTCCAGCGCCATCTTAGTTAAGATTTGATCACTCAGCTCCTTTATTTGCACTTTTTGATGTTTATGTGTCTTCATATTGTTTATATATGAATGTTTTGCGCAATTACTTTATTTAACCCCATTATGTTACTGGCCGATTAATCGATTATGAAAATTGTAATCGATTAATTTCATAATCGATCAGTTGTTTCGGCCCCAATTGTCAGGAAAAGGCCATTCAAAAGAGTTGGGGACTTTCACAAGGAGTGGACTGAGGCTGGAGTCAGTGTATCAAGAGCCACCACACACAGACGGATCCTGGAAATGGGCTTCAAATGTCATATTCCTCTTGTTAAGCCACTCCTGAACAACAAACATCAGAAACGTCTTACCTGGGCTAAAGAAAAACAGACCTGGTCTGTTGCTCAGTGGTCTAAAGTCCTCTTTTCTAATGAGAGCAAATTTTGCATCTCATTTGGAAACCAAAGCCCCAGAGTATGGAGGAAGAATGGAGAGGCACACACAGCAAGATGCTTGAAGTCCACTGTGAATTTTCCACAATCCATGTTGATTTGGGGAGCCATGTCATCTGCTGGTGTTGGTCCGCTGTGCTTCATTATGTCCAGAGTCAACGCAGCTGTCTACCAGGAGATTTTGGAGCACTTCATGCTTCCTTCCGCAGACGAGCTCTATGGGGATGCCGACTTCATTTTCCAGCAGGACTTGGCAACTGCCCACACTGCCAAAAGCACCAAAACCTGGTTCAATGATTGTGGGATTATTGTGCTTGATTGGCCAGCAAACTTGCATGACCTGAACCCCATAGAAAATCTATGGGATATTGCCAAGAGAAAGATGAGACATGAGACCGAACAATGCAGAAGAGCTGAAGGCCGCTACTGAAGTATCCTGGTCTTCCATAACACCTCAACGGTGCCACAGGCTGATAGCTTCCATGCCACGCTGCATTGAGGCAGGATTGCTGCAAAAGGGGCCCAAACCAAGTACATATGCATGCTTCTACTTTTCAGAGGTCAAAAATTGTTCCATCTACAATCCTTGTTTTATTGATTGAATGTAATATTCAAATTATATGAGATTGTGGATTTGGGGTTTTCATGAGCTGTAAGCCATAATCATCAAAATTATGACAAATCACGAATTGAACTATCTTGCATGTAATGAGTATCTCATAATAGTTTTACATTTTAAGTTGCATTAGTGAAAAAAAAAAAATAGGATTTATGTACTCACCGTAAAATCCTTTTCTCTGAAGTCCATGGACGGACACAGCTTCCTTATACTCTTGATTGTAAGGACGTCCCCAAGCAGTGTCAGAAACTAGAGGTGGGAACAGCAATCAAAAACCAAACTTCACCCCAACAAATTAGAGCTCCTCAACGGAGGAGATGCAACCTTTAAACAGCCGCCTGCAAAAGCTTGCAGCCAAAGCAGGCACCCGAAGATTCATTTACATCAACCTTGTAAAATTTTGTGAAAAGTGTAAACAGACGACCAAGTCGCCGCCTTACACACCTGTGAGACAGACGCTTGATGTCGGAAAGCCCAGGAAGCACCAATTGCCCTGGTGGAATGCGCCGTGACAGGAAAGGGAGGCACCCGCCCTTTCAGGGCGTAAGCCTGAATCACGATCTGTCTGATCCACCGAGAATTGGTGGCCGACGAGACCGCTAGGCCTTTCTTTGGACCAGACACCGATACGAATACTGAGTCTGACCTCCGAAACGGAACCATAGCAGACAGATAAAACTGCAGAGCACGTACCACGTCTAGGGAATGCAACGCAGCCTCCTTGGGATGTGAAGGTCGAGGACATAAGGATAGAAGTACAATGTCCTCATTTAGATGAAAAGCCAATACCACCTTCGGAAGAAACAAAGGCTGAGGGCGTAGCACCGCTTTATTTCTATGGAGGACCAAGTAGGGGGACTTCCAAGATGCGGCCGCCAACTCAGAGACCCGTCTGACGTAATGGCCACTAGCAACTTTCTGAGAGAGCGTCAAGAACGGAATCTCTGATGTTCTCAAAAGGAGGTTTCTGAAGCACCGAGAGCATCAGGTTCAAATCCCACGGAGGTAGTGGTGGGCGAACCAGGGGAGCCACATGTCGAACCCCTTGCACAAACGTACTCACCAGTGAGTGGGATGCCAAGGGTCGCTGAAAGAAAACAGTCAAAGCTGAAATCTGCACCTTAAAAGCGGAGGTTCTGCGGTTTTTTAATTTTTTACTTGTGTGCAATGCATAGTAAAACATATGAATTTGACACTCAGTTGCTAGCCGCTTCTAATCCGATTGCCTCGTTTTCCGTCGTAAAGAAGGACTTTTAAAAAAACATCCAGGCGTTTTCCATTTTGCTTGTGGGCGTTGTGAAGCCCACAAGCAAAGACTTCCTGGATGCGATGATCCGACGCTCCCATCATGCACCACGTAATCGCACACATGCGCTGTGTTGACGGCGAGCTGCACCGTCAACAATTACACATCACCATGACAACGGGGGACGTCATTTCAGATACACGCCCCGCTTGTCGAGTCAGGCGACATACTTGTCGAGTCAGGCGACATACTTGTCGAGTCAAGTGACCCGCGAGATAACGCGACAATTGTGTTATTGTGAGTAAACTTCTCCTGGGAGTCTCGACACATAATTCTTAGCTCCCATGACACACTGGGCCGTCGGGGGGAAAAGGAGCGACACGCCCACTCCTGCGGGGAAACAATACCCGGAAGAGAGATAAAATCAACTGAATCATGGTAATCATTGAACTCCAGAAAAAAAAAAACCACATTGCTTTATACATGTATTAAGGCTGCAGTTATTAGTGATATAAAGTTCAGATTGAGGGTGAACCTGCGCTTTAATGGTGCCCAAGGCAAGCTTCTGATCTACACCCCGCTGTAAAAACAGCAGGATCCTAGAAACAGAATATGTGCGTGGATGCCACCCCATCTCTTCACACAGAGATGCAGGCCTTCCACGTGCGATGGTTAATCTTCCAAGAACACTTCTGTGCCCTCAGCATGGTGGAAATAACCGAGTCCGACAGGCCCTGGTCTCTCAGCACCTGGCTTTCAACATCCATGACGTTAAAGCCAGCGTCTGTAAAGCAGGATGGAGAATGGGACCTTGCGACAGAAGGTCCTCCCGCAATTGCAGTCGCCAAGGAGAATCAGCCACCAGGCATATTAGGTCGTGTACCAGGGACGCCGAGGCCAATCTGGAGCAATTACAATCATTGGGATCCCTTCGGATTTCGCTCTGTGGAGCAGACAAGGAAGCAGTTTCAGTGGGGGAAATGCATACATCAGCCAATACTGTCCCCATGGGGCCACCAACGCATCTGTCGCAAGGATCTTTTGACCTGGCCACGAACCTCAACACCTTTGATTGATTCGAGAAGCCAGGAGATCCACGTCTGGCGTGCCCCATCTCAGACACAGGACCTGAAACACCTCCAGGTGTAGTGACCATTCGCATTGGTCCAGCATCTGGCGACTTAGGTATTTGACACCCGGAATGTACACGGCCAAGAGAGCCAGGACACGCTCCATTCCGCCCACCTCAGGATGTGAGCGACCTCCGACGCTGCAGCCGAGCGTCTTGTTCCTCCTTGATGGTTGACATACACCACCGCCATGGCGTTGTCCGACTGGATCCTGACCGGTCACCCCTGTAGGCTCTGCGACCAGGAGAAGAGGCACAGCCTGATCGCTTGAGTTCCAGGACATTGATCGGCAGGCAAGATTCTTCCTGTGTCCAGCAACCGTGTAGACTGAACACCATACACCAGACACCCCCCCCCCAACCGGTCAGACTGGCGTCCGTATTGATCACTGTTCAACGAAAGGGAAGGAACAACTTTCCGGCATGAAGAGCCGGAGATCTCAACCACCAGGCATGGGAAGTCCTGACCAGGTGGCTCACCCAGATTTGACAATTCAGGGACCACAGAGACTTGTCCTATTTGGACAGGATCTCCTTCTGCAAGACTCGAGTGTGGAATTGAGCATACAGTACTGCCTCAAAAAGGAGGCTACCATGAGACCCAGGACTCCCATGCAAAAACATAGCGACGACCACCTGCGGGACACCAACAGCTTCACCGCCATCTGGAGAGTCTGCAACTTTTCCAGAGGGAGAAAAAATGTGCCTCCGGGGAGGCTAGAATCAGACCCAGATACTCCAGGCGTTGAGTTGGCATCAACTCCGACTTCTGGAAGTTCAGCACCCAGCCAAACTGTTGGAGGGTCTGACTGGCAATCGCCACATCCTCCTCGAATTCTAAGCTTAAAGCAGCTCTAGATTGTCCAAGTAGCCCACGATAGCGATTCCTCGCTGTCTCAGCAGGGCCAAAATCGGGGCAAGCACCATGGTAAAAACCCTTGGAGCTGATGCCAGGCGAAAAGGGAAGAGCCACGAACTGATAGGGGTCTTCCCCGACCGCAAAGCCCAGAAACCTCTGATGCCCGACATATATGGGGACATGCAAGTATGCGTCCTTGATGTCCAAGGACACCAGAATATCCCACGGATGGAGTGCAGTGACCACAGAGCGAACTTATTCCATCCTGAACTTCCAAACCCTTACAAAGGCATTGAGAGCCTTGAGGTCCAGGATTGGACGGACTCCGTCCTTCTTTGGGACCACAAACAGATTTGAGTAGAAAACCTGAAACCTTTAGGTATGGTCACCCCGCAGCTTAACAAGTCTCGCACTGCCCCAAAGAGGGCATTTCGACCAGCCGGAAAGAGAGGAAGGTTTGAGGTAAAGAATCTGTTTGGCGGATGAGAAAAACGCTATCTTGTACCCTGATGAAAGCACTTCGCAGACCCACTGGTCGGAAATCAGGGAGGTCCACCGAGGAGCAAACTCGTGCAGTTGTGCCACCCGAGAGTTGGGTGGGGGCAAATCTTCATGCCGTCGCAGATTTGTCCGCAGGCTTGTTTGGCTTGCAAACCCGGGGAAGTTTTTGTCCCCCAGCTGGCCCTTTGTCCGTCTGAGCACGCCAGTTTGCGAGTCCTGACTTTTACAGCGCATCACGAGTTGCCAAAAGAAGCCGAACGTCGGTGCGGCTCTATACGGTGCCTGCGCACCGACGTTCGGCTTCTTTCGGCAACTCGTGACGTGTAGTATGCGACGGTCGGAAGCCCGTCAATCAGATAGGAACGCCAAGTCCCGCAGAAGACATACCCGGAAGCAGCGGTGAAAATACGGTATGTACGAAAAAAAAAAAAAAAACAGCCGATTGTCATTAGGACAACTCGTCTGAATGTAATGTTAAACATTTTTTTTTTTGGTGAACCTCCACTTTAACAGCCACCAAAAGGACCACTTTGAGAAAGTGTCAACAAGGAAACGTCCCTAATGTTCTCAAGCGGCAGTTTGAGGCACCTAGAGATCATGCCGTTAAGGCCATTGACTGTAAAGCAGGATGACGTATGGGACCTTGCGACAGCAGGTACTCTCGTAGCGGTAGACGCCAAGGGACGTCTGCTATTCAAATCCCCACGGAGGTAGTGGAGGACGGACCGGAGGGGCCACATGCCGAACCCCCTGTACAAATGTTCTCACTAGAGAGTGAGTCGCCAGGGGTTGCTGAAAGAAAACAGCCAGGGCAGATATCTGCCCCTTAAATCGTGCTTAAAGCAAGCTTTTGGCCCACCCCGCGCTGTAAGAACAGCAGGACTCTGGACACCAAATAAGTCCGTGGATTCCACTTTCATTTCCTCGCAAAGGGCCAAGTAAGCTCTCAAAGTGCGATACTAAATCCTCCTAGAGGGTAACTTCCTAGCCTTTCTCATGGTAGGAATTACAGACTCCGATAGGCCCCGGTCTCTTAGTACCTGGCTTTCAATAGCCATGCCGTTAAAGCGGGGGTTCACCCTATATAAAAAAAAGATTCGGCATAGTAGCGCGAGCTACAGTATGCCTGTCTGTATTTTTTTATCCCCGTACTCACTGTGTAATTGTATATTGAAGATTCCGGGGAATGGGCGTTCCTATGGAGAGGGAAGGTGATTGACGGCCAGCCTTGGCACGTCACGCTTCTCCGGAAATAGCCAAAATAGGCTTGGCTCTTCACGGCGCCTGTGCGCAGGCGCCGTGAAGAGCCGAGACCTACTCCGGCTGTCTTCGGGGAGCGTGACGTGCCAGAGCCGGCCGTCAATCATCCTCCCTCTCCATAGGCACGCCCATTCCCCGCTGGAGTCGGAATCTTCAATATACAATTGCACAGTGAGTACGGGGATAAAAAAAATACAGACAGGCATACTGTAGCTCGCGCTACTATGCCGAATTTAATGCTAGACTGTTAAGGAGGGTGAACCACCGCTTTAAAGCCAGCAACTATAAAGTAGGATGCAGTATGGGACCTTGTGACAGCAGGTCCTCTCTCAGCGGTAGACGCCAAGGGACATCTGCTACTAGCCGCACTAGATCGGCGTACCAAGGACGCCGAAGCCAATCCGGGGGAATTAGGATCATGTGAATCCCCTCTGCCTCCACTCTGCGAAGCAGAAGAGGCAGGAGCTTTAGAGGAGGGAAGGCATAGATTAGCCGGTACTGACTCCACAAACGCATCTGTCGCGTCCGCCCATGGGTCTCTTGACCTGGCCACGAACCTCAATACCTTCCGATTGAGTCGAGACGCCAGAAGATCCAAGTCTGGCATGCCCCATCTTGGGCAAAGGAGCTGAAACGCCTCTGGGTGCAGAGACCATTCTCCTTGGTCCAGCATCTGGCGACTCAGGTAGTCCATCTGCCAGTTTTCCACACCTGGAATGTATATGGCCGACAGGGCCGGTATGCTTCTTTCTGCCCACCTTAGGATGTGAGCGACTTCTAACGCTGCAGCCGAGCTTCTTGTTCCTCCAGGATGGTTGACATATGCCACCGCCGTGGCGTTGTCCGACTGGATCCTGACTGGACGCCCTCGTAGCCTCTGAGACCATGTGGAGAGGCACAGCCTGATCGTCCGAAGTTCCAGGACCTTGATCGGCAAATGGGAATCCCCTGGAGACCAGCGACCCTGGGTCGACTGAACCCACCAGACTCCCCCCCCCCCCCAACCGGTAAGGCTGGCGTCCGTCGTGATGACTATCCAGTGATAAGGAAGGAACCGGTAAGGTCAGCCACCAAACAAGGGAGGTCCTGACCAAGTGGCTCATCCTGATTGGATAATCCAGGGATGATGGGCGCTTGTCCCATCTGGACAGAATTTCCTTCTGTCGCACTCGTGTGAGATTGCGCATACGTTACCGCCTCGAAGGAGGCCACCATGAGGCCCAGGACTCGCATGCAAAAGCGGAGTGACAACCATTTCTGGGATGTCAACTGCTGCACCGCAGCCCGAAGGGTCTGCAACTTTTCCCCAGGGAAGAAAACCTTTGCCTCTGAGGAGTCCAGAATCAATCCCAGATATACTAGGCGTCGAGTCGGTACCATTACTGACTTGTGAATGTTCAGTAGCCACCCAAAGTGTCTGAGGGTCTGACAGGTTATAGACACGCTCACCTCCAATTCTGCGGCCCTCAGAAGCAGGTCGTCCAAGTAGCCCACAATAGCGATGCCACGTTGTCTTAGTAGGGCAAGAATTGGGGCAAGCACCTTGGTGAACACCCTTGGTGCCGATGCCCGGCCAAAAGGGGAGAGCCACAAATTGTTAGTGGTCTTCCCCGACCGCAAAGCGCAGAAGTCTTTGATGCTTTGTACATATGGGGACATGCAATTAGGCATTCCTGATGTCCAAGGATGCCAGAAAGTCCTCGGGCTGGCCTTGAGGTCCAGAATTGGGCGAACACCCTCCTTCTTTGGTACTATGAACAGATTGGAGTAAAACCCCTGAAACCAATCCTGTACTGGGACAGGAATAACCACCCCATGTTTCAGCAGGTCTTGAACTGCCCCAAATAGGGCTTCCCGACGAGTCGTTTGTAGCTGGCGGTTGGAGGGAAAAAAAATCTGTTTGGTGGGCAAGATAGAAGTTCTATCTTGTACCCTGAAGACACTACTTTGCAAACCCACCGGTCGGGGGACCTGAGGGTTTGCCAGGTCGCAAATTCGCGAAGACGTCCCCCCCCACCCGAGAGATGGGTGGAGGTAAACCTTCATGCGGACGTAGCTTTGTCCCCATGAAGCTTAGTCCCTGAGCAGGCGCTTTATCGGCCTGTGGTCTTTTACCCGTCGTACTGGGAGGACGAAAAAAACGCTTATGTGCGGTAAAGAAGGGCCCTTCTGTCCCTTCTGACCTTTGCGCTGACCGGAGAAAAGAACAAACAAAGAATCTGTCAATCTGAAGGAGTTTGTTGTATCTAAATATTCTAGTGCGGTAAAGAAGGGCCCTTGCCTACGGCGTGGCTCCTTCCCCTTTTTGGACTGTGGGAGCAGTGTGCTCTACCTCCTGTAGTATCTTTAATTATGTCATCCAGGGAAGTTCCAAAAAGTCTGTCACCCTTAAAGGGCACAATGTAAAGAGAAAACTGGAGTTAGTACTCACCGGTAACTCCTTTTCCGGTAGTCTTCCAGGACAGCCCTTGAGAGATGGAGTCCCTCCCATCGACCCAGGAGAAACATTACCAGCAGTTCAAAAGGCGGTTCCCTCAGGTCCCTGGCCAGTCTTCACCAAGAACCGAAGGATGGAACTGCAAAATATAACTACAACAGGTTAACATGTTAATGTATCAACATAAATATAAAGGGTGGGATCGTGCTGTCCTGGAAGACAACCGGAAAAGGAGTTACCGGTGAGTACTAACTCCAGTTTTCCCTAGTCGTCTTCCAGGACAGCCCTTGAGAGGATCCCCAAGTACTCACCAGATTAGGGTGGGACTACAGCTTAGAGGACTTTCCTCCCAAAGGCTTGATCCTGGCTGGACAATAGATCCAGTCTGTAATGTTTTGTAAAGGTGGAAAAACTTGACCACGTGGCCGCCTTACAAATCTGCTCCGGGGTGGCACCAGCTTTTTCTGCCCAGGATGTTGCAAGTGCTCTTGTGGAATGGGCCTTAACACCCCCTGGAGAATCTTTACCCACTATTCTATAGCTTTCTAGAAAAGCTAACCTAATCCACCTAGCTATTGTGGTTTTAGACGCTTTCTGACCTTTGCGCTGACCGGAGAAAAGAACAAACAAAGAATCTGTCAATCTGAAGGAGTTTGTTGTATCTAAATATTCTAGAATACATCTTCTGACATCAGGGAGATAGAATTGTCTCTCCTTGTTATTAGAAGCGTTCTGACAAAAAGAAGGTAAAATATCTTGGGACCTGTGAAAATTTGATGTCATCTTTGGCAGGAACCCATGGTCTGTCTTCAGAATGATTCTGTCTTCCAAAATTTGAAGAAAAGGCTCTCTGATTGAAAGCGCTTGAATTTCACTAACTCTGCGAGCTGTAGTAATTGCTACTAGGAGCACGGTTTTCAAGGTAAGCAGTCTAAGAGAGGCCTCCGAGATGGGCTCAAATGGAGCACCCAAAAAAGCTTTTAGGACAACTGACAGGTCCCAAGTTTAAGTTGCTTTTGTTTTAATTGGTCTCTGTCTGGAAATTGACTTACAGAATCTAGAGATAAGTTGATCTTCTTGTAGACGTCTTTCAATGTAAACACTTAAGGCTGCTATTTGTACCTTGATAGTACTCGGGGATAATCCCTTGTCTACCCCGTCTTGTAAAAACTGTAAGATGTTTTTAATGCTTATGTTGGATTCCCCCTGATCTGCCATCCAGGAATTACATTTTTTCCAGATTTTCCCATAGATGGCCCAAGTAACCGGTTTTCTACTCTGGAGCAGGGTGTCAGGTCACCTGTGGCCCGGTGACAAGTGCACCCTGTAGGGGTCAGGGATGCACCACAGGGAAGTGAACCCTATAGCCGACTACTGCTGGCAGGGAGGAAGCGTAACCCAAGATCACCCAGGGCGCGGAGTTTAAGACCCAGTTTTGTATTCACCAGAGCCCTTGATGGTAGGGATGGTCTTGGCCGCAACTGGGTCCAGGTCGCGTTCCCGGGATTCCTTAAGTCACACTCCGCAGGGAGAAGGGGGAAGCAGCCAGCAGGACAAACAGTGGTGATGGACAGGCCGAGGTCAGGGCAACAGGCAGACAAGGATAACCGTGGAACATGCAAATAGTCAGGAGCACAGGCAGACAAGGAAGTCGGGGACAAGCCAAAATGGTACACGGAAAGATGATCGTAGCACTCTGCAAACAGGAACTAGCAATTACACTGCAGACAGGAACTAAGCATAGAAACACTGTTGAACAGCACTGCAGACCTGTAGAGCAAAGGTTAATATAGGCTTCCTGGGGTGGACTAAGGTGGAGCCATACAGGAAGAGGAAGTGATAAAAAGGGAAACCAGAACAGGATCTGCCTCTAATGAACACATGGAGATCAGGTAGGCAGACAGACTTGATGCATATTCATGACAGTACCCTCCCTCTTACGAGGCCTCCCCCTTCCCCGCCTGGGTCCGGGTTTAGAGGGAAACTTCAGATGAAAATTCTTCAATAGACGAGGTGCAAAGACCTCTGATGCAGGAACCCAAGACCTCTCCTCAGGACCAAAGCCTTTCCAATGAACAAGGTACTGAAGAGCGCCTCTACAGAGTCGGGAATCCAGAACTTGACTGACCTCATATTCCTGATTCTCCTCAGACTGGTGCCATGGTGGGGAGAGGACGAGAGAACCTATTAAGGACTAAAGGCTTCAGAAGGGAAACATGGAAGGAGTTAGAGATTGAGGTTTTTGGGAATCTGAAGTTTGAAACAAACTGGATTCAGCTTAGCCATTATGGTGTATGGACCAATGAATCTTGGAGCAAACTTCAGAGAAGGAACTCGGAGCTTGATGTTTCTGGTGGAGAGCCAGACTTTGTCCCCTGGTTGAAGAGAAGGCGGTTTACGCCTGCGGCGGTCAGCAAAGCCTTTGAATTTGTCGGCAGCTGCCCGGAGGGAATCATGGACGTCACTCCAGATGGAATTGAAGGACTCTTGAGCTGAAGCCAAAGCTGGGATATCCAGAGAACAGGTCATGGGAAGTGGAAGTTGAGGATGTCTTCCATAAACTGAGAAAAAGGGTGTTCTCTGCGAACTGGTATTTACATGATTGTTATGGGAAAATTCCGCCCATGGAAGTAGAGAGGACCAATCGTCATGATGAGCGGAGACTAAGGTACGAAGAAAAACCTCTAACTCCTGATTAACCCTCTCCGTCTGCCCATTGGATTGAGGATGGTAAGAAGAGGAAAAATCCAAAGCAATATTGAGGGATTTGCAAAAGGCTCTCCAAAAACGAGACGTAAATTGAACACTCCTGTCTGAAACAATATGAGAAGGAACCCCATGAAGACGGAAAATCTCTCGAACAAAAATGGAGACCAAGGCAGGAGCAGAAGGAAGACCAGGAAGGGGAACAAAATGTGCCATTTTGGAGAACCGATCGACTACCACCCAAATGACCGTATTACCGTCAGACAGTGGAAGATCGGTGATAAAATCCATGGCAATGTGAGCCCAGGGCTCCTTGGGAATGGGCAAGGGCATGAGGAGACCAGCAGGAGCTTGTGTGGAGGATTTGAACTGAGCACAGACATGACAAGCCTTGACATAGTCTTTAACCTCTGAGCGGAGATTTGGCCACCAATAGTGACGACTAATGAGTAGGAAGGACCGGAGGAAACCAGCATGGCCCGCCACCTTGGAATCATGTCCCCAACGAAGGATCTTGGCTCTTAGCTCAGTGGGGACAAAGGTCTTACCAGGAGGAATTTTTGAGTCCAGGGTGGTAGAATGGGCAACAATGCATGAAGTTGGAATGATCGGCTCAGGTTCAAGAGTGAGATCTTCGTCCAAGGTGTCAAAGGATCTAGAAAGCGCATCAGCCCGACCGTTGCAGGAACCAGGTTTGTATGTAATCGTGAAACTGAAACGGGAAAAGAAGAGACTCCACCTGGCCTGTCTGGGATTCAGACGTTTAGCATTCTGTAAGTACTGTAGATTCTTGTGATCGGTGAAGATCGTTATGGAGTGAGGAGAACCCTCCAAAAGATGACGCCACTCTTCTAGCGCCAATTTAATTGCGAGAAGTTCCCGGTCACCGATGGCATAATTTCTCTCTGCCTGAGAGAATTTTTTGGAAAAGAACGCACATGGTTGACGTCTCCTCTCAAAAAGTTGAAGAAGCACCGCTCCCACTCCCACTGAAGAAGCGTCCACTTCACTAAAGAAGCGTCCACTTCACTAAAGAATGCCTCCTCAGGGTTTGGTCTCCTCAAAAGAGGTCCAGAGACAAAGGCCTGTTTCAGATCGTGAAACGCAGAGACAGCCTCGGAAGGCCAGTCTTTGGCATTAGCACCCTTCTTGGTCAAAGCGATAATAGGCGTGGCAATGGAAGAATAATTCCTGATGAACTGCCTATAATAATTTGTGAAACCAAGAAAGCGCTGTGTGGCCTTGAGGCTAGCAGGAATAGGCCAATTGGTAATGGCTAAGACCTTCCCAGGATCCATACGAAGGCCCAAGCTTGAAACAAAGCATCCTAGAAACAGGACCTCAGAACATTCAAAGGAGCATTTCTCCAGTTTGGCATAGAGATTATTCTCTCTGAGGCGCTGGAGTACAGTGCGGACATGGTTCCTGTGGACACGCAGATTTTCCGAAAAGATTAGAATGTCATCCAGATAGATGACAACAAACTGGTACAGCAGGTCCCTGAAGATTTCGTTGACAAAGTTTTGAAACACGGCTGGGGCATTACATAACCCGAAAGGCATGACCAGATACTCATAATGGCCATCTCGAGTGTTAAACGCAGTCTTCCACTCATCACCTTCTCGTATTCGAATGAGGTTGTACGCCCCTCTGAGATCCAACTTAGTGAAAATGGAGGCACCCCTCAACCTATCGAACAACTCAGATATCAAGGGTAAGGGGTAACGATTCTTAATAGTAACAGCGTTTAACCCTCGATAATCAATACAGGGTCTCAAGGTGCCATTCTTCTTGGCAACAAAAAAGAACCCTGCTCCTGCAGGCGATGACGATTTCCGAATGAAACCTCTGTCAAGGTTTTCTGCGACATACTCAGACATGGCCTGGGTCTCTGGGATGGACAAAGGGTATGTGCGACCCCTGGGCAGAATTGCTCCAGGAACAAGGTCAATGGCACAGTCAAAAGATCTGTGGGGAGGAAGCACCTCAGCTGATTTCTTACAGAACACATCCCGGTAATCGCTGTAAGCAGTGGGAAGATCCGAAGATACTGATGTGGTAGCAACCGGAAGTTCCCCCTTAGGAGTCACCTTGGAAAGACATGACGAGAAACATGAAGGGCCCCAAGCCAGAATCTGCCCAGAAGCCCAGTCCACATGGGGAGAGTGGAGCTGTAGCCAAGGAAGGCCTAATACAATGGGAGTGGAGGCTTTAGGTAGGATGAGAAAGGGATTCTCCACCAGGAGTGGATATCCTATCGACATCCTAATAGGTAGTGTCTGGAAGCGAATAGGACCCCCTGGGAGAATAGTGCCATCAATTGCCGAGACTACCAGCGGCGTAGTGAGGGGTGAAAGGGTAAGCTTCATAGAAGAAGCAGTTCTCCAGTCCATAAAGTTGCCGGCAGCCCCGGAATCCAGATAAGCAGAGATCGATAGGGGAGAAGTGCTTACATGAAGGGACACCGGAAGGAGCAGACAGGAAGGTGATGTTTCTGAGTCCAATACTCCACCTTCTAAATGTATTAGACCTGAGCGTTTCCCGGCGAAGCGGGCAGGAGGCACGAAGATGGCCCTTGCCTCCACAATAGAGGCACAAGCCCAGAGTTCTGCGTCTATCACGTTCTTCGGGTGTTAGTCTGGTCCGGCCCAGCTGCATAGGTTCCTCAGCAGGCAGAGGATGGTCCCCGGGACGAAGTGAGGGAAGCACAGACTGACTAAGACCTAGGGAGTGCTGGTGTCTTTTCTCAATGGACCTCTCATGAAAACGAATATCGATCTGGTTGCACAGGGAGATGACATCGTCCAGACCGACGGGGATGGTTCTTCCCGCTAATTCGTCCTTCACTCGGTCAGAGAGGCCATGTAAAAAGGTAGCGACCAGGGCCTCATTGTTCCAGATCAATTCAGCTGAGAGTATACGGAACTGAAGAGCATATTGACCCACTGAACGAGATTCTTGGCGGAGACGTAGCAGAGCACTGGCTGCTGAAGAGGCCCGAGCCGGCTCTTCAAAGATGTTCCGAAAGAGCTTTAGGAAGTTGAACAGGCTGGAAACTACCGGATCATTCCTCTCCCACATAGGGGCAAGCCCAGGCTAAAGCTTCACCGGAAAGGAGGGAAATAATAGGCTACCTTTGCCCGATCAGACAAGAAGTTTTGAGGCTGAAGTTCAAAATGGATGGTGCACTGGCTAAGAAACCCCCTGCAGGCCTTGGAGTCTCCAGAAAAACGGACTGGAGGTGGTAGCTTCAGCGAATGCGACTCTGCGACTGGTGCGACGGGCGCAGCCGCTGCCGCTGGTTGTACTTGGGGTTGTAGATTCGGGACTCCCAACGAGGTCTGAAGCTGATCAAAGCGGGAAGCCAGATCCTGAAGGAAACGCATCACCTGAGCCTGATTAGCTTCATGCGTCTCGAGTCTGTGAACAACGCCCTGTAATGGGTCATCTGCAGGAAGCGGCACGTCGACCGGGTTCATGGCTGTTCAAACTGTCAGGTCACCTGTGGCCCGGTGACAAGTGCACCCTGTAGGGGTCAGGGATGCACCACAGGGAAGTGAACCCTATAGCCGACTACTGCTGGCAGGGAGGAAGCGTAACCCAAGATCATCCAGGGCGCGGAGTCTAAGACCCAGTTTTGTATTCACCAGAGCCCTTGATGGTAGGGATGGTCTTGGCCGCAACTGGGTCCAGGTCGCGTTCCCGGGATTCCTTAAGTCACACTCCGCAGGGAGAAGGGGGAAGCAGCCAGCAGGACAAACAGTGGTGATGGACAGGCCGAGGTCAGGGCAACAGGCAGACAAGGATAACCGTGGAACATGCAAATAGTCAGGAGCACAGGCAGACAAGGAAGTCGGGGACAAGCCAAAACGGTACACGGAAAGATGATCGTAGCACTCTGCAAACAGGAACTAGCAATTACACTGCAGACAGGAACTAAGCATAGAAACACTGTTGAACAGCACTGCAGACCTGTAGAGCAAAGGTTAATATAGGCTTCCTGGGATGGACTAGGGTGGAGCCATACAGGAAGAGGAAGTGATAAAAAGGGAAACCAGAACAGGATCTGCCTCTAATGAACACATGGAGATCAGGTAGGCAGACAGACCTGATGCATATTCATGACACAGGGTTTGTATCACCTTTTCTGATAGGCCTTTTTGTCTCAGAATTTCTTCCTCAGTAACCATGCTGACAGGTTCAGCATGGGTATCTGAGGGTGCACGAGAGGTCCTTGTGACAGAAGGTCCTGCCTGTACGGAAGTCTCAATGGCGGTTGATCTGTTAATCTTAGCAACGTTGTGAACCAAGGTCTCTTGGGCCAAAACGGTGCCACCAGGATCAGACATGTACCCTCCACTAGAAACTTGGACAAAACTCTCTGAATTAGATGAAGTGGTGGAAATGCATAAGCTAGACTGAAGGTCCATGGGATTTGTAATGCATCTACCTCCCAAGGGTGATCTAGGTATAGAGAGCAAAAATTGTGAACCTTGGCATTCTCCTTTGTCGCAAACAGGTCTATCTCTGGGTACCCCCAGTGACTCGTTATGAGCTTGAAGGCTTCCACGTGTAGAGACCACTCTTGATTCGACACCAAATGTCGGCTCAAAAAATCTGCAGTGTTGTTCTGCTCGCCCTTCAAATGAATTGCAGAAATGGATTTTAGATAAATCTCTGCCCATTGGAATAATTGTTTTGCTACTCTTATTAGGCGAGGACTTTTGGTACCTCCCTGCTTGTTCACATGGGCTACTGCCGTCATGTTGTCTGATCGGACTTGAAGATGGTGACCTTGTAGCTTGTCCTGAAAGGCTAGTAGAGCCCTTAAGATTGCTGCCAACTCTTTCCAATTGGAAGAGGACCTACTCTTCTGGTGTCCACCTGCCTTGTACCCAGAAGGTATTGAGATGGGCTCCCCAGCCCCAATTGCTCGCGTCCATGGTCAGGATGGACGTGATAGGAGGGACCCAGAGAACCCCCTTGTTTAGGTTCTCTCTGTCCTTCCACCACCAGAGCGAACGCTTCACCTTGGTGGGGGTCGATACTGAGTCTTCCAGATCTTTTCCTTTTATTTGTTCCAGCAGAAAGTTCTGAAGATCTCTCTGGTGGAACCTGGCCCATTGCACCGCTGGGATGGCTGACGTCATTAGCCCTAAGGCAGACATGACCTCCCTTACCGTGCAATCGGTTTGAAGAAAGGACATCCTCTGATGTATATTGGAGATCTTCTCTTCCGGCAAGACAATCTTTTGGTCTACCGACAGAATCCTGTACCCCAAGTACATGATATCTTGCGTTGGAGTCGTTTTTCTCCAAACTTACAATCCACCTCAAGCTGCTTAGGTTTTGCTGCGTCAACTCTGTCTTGACAGAGTTGACTCTTTGAATGGGCCGTGAGGAGTAGGTCATCCAGATATGGTATGACTGATACCGACTGGTGTCTCAAGGGAACCAGTGCTTCCCCGAGAACATTTGAGAATATCCTTGGAGAGGATGACAGACAGAAGGGCAGAGCTCTGCACTGAAAATGATAATTCTTTGACTAAATCTGAATTGCCATGCAAAGGAATTTCTGGCATTGCTTCCTTATTGGGATATGAAGATAGGCGTCCCTTAAATCCAGGGTTGCCATGAATACTTCTTTCTGCAGAAGATTCTTTACTGAATAAATTGACTCCATACGAAATTTCTTGTAACGGATGGAGAGATTTAGGGGTCGGAGGTTCATAATTAGTCTGAACTTCCCTGAGGGCTTTTTGACTACAAAAATGTGAGTGTAAAAACCCTCCCCCTGTTCGTGCATAGGGACTGGTGTCAATACCTCTTGATCTACCATGTCTCCTATTAGTAAGGGTAAGGCCTTGGCCTTTTCTGAGTGACTGGGTAACTTTGTCACTAAGAATTTTGATGGTGGCTCGCTGTGGAACTCTAGAGCATAACCTCTTGATGTTCAGAACAAATTCGTTCGAGGTTGTTCTTTCCCACTGGGGAAGAAAGTTCTTTAGTCTCCCCCCCCCCCACCGGAACCTTGATGTCACTGTGGTTTGGGGTCAGGACCAGGGCGATTAAAAAGTATGCCCCCTCTCCCTCTGCCTTTTTGTCCTGCCCAATGCTTTTTGGGTTTAAATTATTTCCCCGTCTTTTCAGCTTCCTTGGGGGACGGAAAATACATTTCTGAAAATTCTTCCTTTTAATAGGAAAAGATTTATTTTTGTCAGCCGTTCTCTCCAAGGCGGTCTCTAATTCAGGCCCAAAGACTAAGTCTCCAGTGAAGGGGACACTGAACAACCGAGATGACGCTGTGTCACCAGCCCACGTTTTCAACCAGATGGATCTTCTAGCTGACACAGAAAGAGCCGCAGATTTATCTGTAAACTTTACTGCATCAGTTGCAGCGTCTGAAATAAAATTAGTTGCTTTAAAGAGCATTGGGAAGGTCTTAAGTAGGTCTTCTCTATGGGTAACTGCTTTGAGGTGTTCCTCCAGCTGAGATAACCAGAACTCTAAATTCCTAGCCACACAGGAAGTAGCCAACGCTGGTTTTAGCCCTGCCATAGAAGCGTCCCAGGCCCTTTTTAGGACAATGTCAGTTTTCCTATCCATTGGGTCCTTTAAATGACCCATATCCTCAAAGGCCAGATCCGACTGCTTAGAGACCTTAGATAAAGGGGCATCCAGTTAAGGAACCTTGTTCCAAACTTCCTCTGGGTTCTCGTCAAAGGGAAACCTTCTCTTAAGAGAATTTGGGAAAAAAGCTTTTCTATCTGGTTCTGCCCATTCTTTGCGAACCAGATCAGAGAGGGCCCCATGGATAGGGAATACTCTGGCTTTTTTCTTCCCCAGGGCAGCATACATTTTGTCATGCCTAGATAATTGAGATTCTTCCTCTTCAATTTCTAGAGTATCATAAATGGCACCTAACTGAAAACGGAGCATGTGCAGAGTTGCCACCACAGCGGCAAAATCTCTAGCTGAACTGGGGACAAGAACAGAAGGGGGAGATAGAGAGCTGCAGGACCAACCAGTTTTTTTTGCAGAAAACAAATCTTATAAGCACGGCATGGTTCTAGCGCCAGTGGAGGATTTACTGCTGATCTAAGATCTATGGTTGAGAGATATGCTGATAGTGGTCCGGCAGGACCTTGATTTCTGGTAAGCAGCTGCATGATTGGTGGTGGATTCACGTCTGGTGCCTAACAACAGCATTTCTGCAGTTTACACGGGTGTCTTCCCTGCTATTTGGACTTGCCACTTATTTTTCATTTATTCATTTTGGACTTCACGGACTTCACTTACCACTTCTGTGGTTTATCTTTACTAGTACTATTGTGGCCACGTTTTTTTTGCACAGTAACTTGTGGCATTTATCACTGGGTTTTTCATATACTATTTCCTAGCAGGGCCAGGTGACTTTGGGCCCCCTGACTCTATGCGATTTACATAAGTGTTTATATCTTAGAGTGTTAATTTAGATGTTTAGCACATGCACTTGGGCACACGCCTAAATTGTTTGTTTGATATAATTTCATGATTTGGTTTAGCGCAATTATCCTCTTTTACCCATTACTACTTTGTTTATACACAATTTAATTGCCGCTTATTAATCCAATTTTTCACCTTAGCGCAGTTGTTTCCAAATTCTCTTTACTACCTAACAATTCATCTACCTCCTCGATAGATAATCTGTATTTAGCAGCTCTGTTAGCTGCGACCTGATTCTCCTCTTGATCTGAATCAGTGGATTCAGCTCTAACGCGGGGCTATGCTCCCTTTCTCTACGGGGCTCCCCGGAACTAGGAATTGTGGGGCTAGGCAAAGGGGAACTTGTAGGTGCACTACTGGTGGAAGCAGCCACGTTAACATTAGAAATTAAGTCCCTAAGAGATTTAAAGGTTGATGCCATTTCATCTTTAAAGGAGCACAGGAACTTCGCTAAGGGGGAATCCGCTTCAGATTTCAACTGCCTAGCAATACATTGCTTGCATAAGGTTTTTTCATAGCCTGAAGATAGCTTGCTTAAACAGTTAGGGCACTTCCTGCGGCCTGACTTGTCCTCCCTTGAAGCTTCCTTAGCCTGAAATGGATAGAAATACATTTCTTAGAAACAACCTCTTACCCCTTTAAGGGACCCCTGTGCTGCCACCACCGCTATAGTTCCCAGGACAGTGACCCCCCATGGAGTACGTCCCGCCACCACACCTAGCCTATAACACCAGTACAGGGCATGCCCCGCAGCCTACCTGGGTTAAGCTGGTGCCTACGTCCTCCGGAGTGCTCTGGGGATTAGCCTCCATGTTGCCCCGTTGCTCCGTATCCCGCCGCTAGTCCGGTATTGCTGGACGCTGGGATTGGAGGCCCAGCACGGGCTTTTTTTCAAGCGCCTCACGAGACCCGGAACTTGAAGTCTCGGCGTACAGTGATGACGCGATTCTGTCGGACGTACGACGCTCAGCGTCTTCGACCCCCACCGCAATTGCGGGAAAAGACAGTTTTTGAAAAGTGGAGATCCACTTACCACTCCTGGGGGAACCACGACATACTGCCCACTGGCTCACATCGGCACCGGGAGGAGAAAAACGGGTCTGCTCCGTTATTGCTGGACGGTACCCGAGCCCAGCACCACAAAGGTGAGACCTCCAGAAGCCGCAGGATAAAACCCAGTCCTCCCAACGGCCTCCTTTTCCCTGCAGGCAGCCCCTGAGACATGGAGTCTGTACACGTTCCTCTGCAACATGTTCCCCCGACTGAGGAAACACAAAGACTGGCCAGGGACCTGAGGGACCGCCTTTTGAACTGCTGGCAACGTGTTTCCTGGGTCGATGGGAGGGACGCCATCTCTCAAGGGCTGTCATGGAAGACGACTAGGGAAAAAATGCCCTAAAAGGGCAAGTCCATCAGGGCTTTCTTGGAAGATTGGTTTGCGGACCAAATCTTAACCAAAGTAGACGGCGTAACACTACAGCCTGACCTGAAGCTCTGGCCAGCAGAGGAATAGTGTCCAAGGCTGATTCACAAATGAATTTTAGGCCTTGTACTAGTTGGTCAGCTAGTGGTACCTCGTTCAAGGAAGCCTGACGTGCTTGTAACTCATTGTGCAGCATCTTTTCCCATTCTGTGAGTGTCTGAGACACCAGGGCCCCAACTATGGTTGGGAATAGCGCCAAACCCACTACCATGTACAGGTTGTGGGTAATCGCCTCAGTCTTTTGTCCGCAGGGTCCTTGAAGGCGGGAGCCCCCTCCACCGGTATAGTGGTTAGCTTGTTTAGTCTGGACACAGGAGGGTCCACTATCGGGGGCGAGGTCCATCTTTTCAAGAAACTCTCTTCAAGAGGGTAACGCACCGCTAGATTTTTAGGGACTGGAAAAACCTGTGGTTTATCCCACTCCTTGTATAAAAGTTTGTCTAAAGAAGACACACAAGGAGACACTTTAGCAGTGCGTGTTGCCTTACATAACCCAAAAGGGACCTGCGTGTTTGCTGCTTCTGCAGACCCCTCTATTTTTTGAGTATCTCGCACTGCGGTGATAAGGTCACTTACTAGAGCCCTATCGCTTGCTGACCTGGGTCCGAGGTCGTCCTCACTGTCTGGGCAATCCTGGTCCGCATCCTCAGATACAGGGTCATAAGCGCTAGCTGGACCCCGCTCCGCATCTGAGTTGTCCCCAGCAGATGGCTGGGGGGGTGCTTACTAGCCCCCGTTCTCCCACGCGATGCTTCCACCTTGGCCACGAAGGCATCTAGGATTGCCGACATAGCGTCAACCAAGCATCGGGTGCAGGGGCATTAATTGCCAGCTCAGGTGTCTCAGGGGAAAAAAACGTCTGCTTCTGACGCAGTGCTTTCCACACACCTGACACAGGGACTCCCCTCCTGGCTGCAGCAGAGACAAGGGTTTTCCCTCCAGAGGGCTCACCACCCAGGAACCGTGTAGATGGTTTAGCTAGCAGAGCTGCTTCCTGCAGAGTGTGTCTGTCGACCTGTGCTCTCCAAGTGCTGGGATCAAAGGCCGTTTGTGGGGCTGCTATTTTTGTCAATCTTTCAGACTGATCAGTCAGCAGCGTGTATTTGTTCATCTGCCATTTTAAGATGGTTTTAAGAAATCACCAGGAAAAATGTCTGCCGTCGCTAGAGGCCAATACCGATGCGGCTACGACAAATTGTTGCCAGTGCAAGTAAAGAAATACAGCATGGACAAACCAATCATGGCCGCCGACAGCATGGAGCAGGACACCCAGGTAGCAGAATCTTTTATGCAGCTTTATACAATGTGCCAGTAAAGAAATACAGCATGGACACACTAAACCTGGCCGCCGACAGCATGGAGCAGGACACACGGGTAGGCACAATCTCTTATGCAGCTTTATACATTGTGCAAGTAAAGAAATACAGCCTGGACACACCAAACATGGTCGCTGACAGCATGAAGCAGGACACACAGGTAAGCAGAATCTCTTATGCAGCTTATACACCGATTTAGTGACTTATGGTTCCCCAAGTGAAGTTCCCCAGAGGAACCCCTGCCCAGCAGCTAGATCGGAGTCTAAAGAGGAGGGAGGGGAGAAGGGGGATGTAATGGTCAGGGGTTACGATATTCCATTCCACCAACCCAAGACAGCTTATCCGACACTCCACAATCCAGCAGACACGATTCATTGGATTTTCCCCAGAAACGAGACACACACAGCTCTGTTTCTGGTTCCAAAACGAATGACACTTTAATGGTAAACTCAGGCTGGTTATATACAGTTACAAAGCATGCTGCAGTAATCACAGGGACAATGACACACTCCACCCACAATATCACACAATGGGTGCTTAACGAGTCCCCCTCAATCCACATCTTAGACAGACTTTCTACATGACTCTACATGAATCAATTACTATAGCTGACATGGCAGACTTCATGACTTTTAGAGTGTGTTAACTCACAACACATATTAGCATCAATAGAACTTTCACACAATACAGGGTTAGTTAGCATAGCACAATGAAATATCTTAGGAGCCAGACTTAATTAACACAATAGAATGCAAACACAGCAAGCTTTTATCACTACAGCCAGGTAGACTTAATTAGCACCTCAACAGTCTTGTGTCCCCACATGAATGAGTCACTCTGCTATTGTCCTGTTGGGGTCAGAATTAACCACCTGTAATATTTCAAGATATCCTGCAATACATGAATTATCATTACTGTCCCATCTCATGTAATCCCAGATATCATTTCTCAGTCATCCTATGCCCCTATTGGACATAGGATGACCCAAGAGTCATTAGTGAAGCTGGCACAGGAGTACCCCACATCCTTCAAAAGTCTCTGGGTATCACGGGTCATTCTGTTACAGGGGATAAGGTCCTTTACTTACCTCTCCAGGGATGCCCAGCTCGGTCTTCTTGCTAAAGCAAGGTAGTAGCTACTAAAAAATATCAAATAATATTGCGCAAACCACTAATTGTCGTGGGTCAGGCTGCCAACATAAAGTGGATACTTCGTGAAAACAATGTGAAAAAAAAATGTAGCGCCCAAAGTGAAGAAATAAAAAATAAATAAAAACACCTAAAAAGGATAATAAAGTGAATGTGACAGTCAAACGACTTGTATCATCGACTGCTCTAGTGACAAAAAAATGTGAACCTGTGAGATAAGATCAAACACATGTAACTCAAATGAAAATACCAATATAAATGGTGCAAAAAAGATTACAAGTGATCTGATCAACTGCAAATGAATGAGACTAGAGCATCTGGTCTCTCATGAACACACACTGGTGTAGGATAAATAGTACAGATGTCACTCAAGTGTTCAAAAAATCCTTGGCTAAATATATAAACCATACGTGATAATATGCTTAAAAATAATGCCCAAAAAAAACAGTGTAAGTGCACCTTAAATGCATAAATGACTGAATAAATCAATTAGCATGACACCATACAATAGTGTACAAAAAAAAGTCCTTAAAAGCACATATATGTTCTTCAAATGTTGGGGTGGAGCAAGAAATCTTCAACACAAATGACCCTCTTCACACATGGACATCAATTAAAAGGGTGGGTACTCTTACCAGAAAAGATGGACCCTCAACCTCACCATACGGTGGGAGGGTCGTCAAGACTTTAACAGACTAACGTCTGAATCTGGGAGTCTCCACTTGGGATGGTCTGATCCAAAGGTAACCTCAGAAGGTCTTGATTGTCTGGAGAGAGTGTTGCAGAAGAAAATCAGCCCGTCAAGGTTGCTCCAAACACCCCGATTGGTATGCAAAAGGAAAACAATATAGAGGTGCTCCTCATAGTGTAAAAAGTTATTTATTAAAAAATTCCAAATTTGCACACATGTGGCAAAAATCAAAATGAAGTGAAAGGCTGGCAAAGCCACACTTAAAATAAAAAATAAAATAAAACAGCAGCAAATTTAAAAGTCAATAAAAAAGTCAATAAAAAAACCAGAGCAACTGAAGAAAAGCAGCAAGTACTCCCACCTTGGAAAGCAGTAGAGTTGCAAAAGAACTATCACCCGACCGGTTTCGTCGCTAGAGGACTTCAACTGGGGTATCTGACAGTCCCTCACACTCTACTGCAATAAATACCTGTTAGTCCAGATCCGTGACAGCCAACACCTGGTCCGCCTCGCTGCGATGGCGTGCGTTTCATACATGTATTTCCCTTGTCTCATTATGCGTTGCAAGGACCGGAAATGGTCATGAGCAGACGCTGATAGGGCTGTGTAAGTGTCTTTCACTATCCTCCCACCGGATAGGATAAAGTGAAAAAACTGGGTTTTCCATTGGAACGCAATAGCGTCATGACGTCAGAACGTCAGCGCTCCGTTCCCTAGTGGTTGAGAAAGCTGTGTGGGTTTCCAGGTCACTCCCCTCTCCACCAATGGAAATGGCACAGATACAGAGGCATGCCATCCAATCAGCAACACTCATCAGACTTCCCACAGCGCAAGAGGCGCCAGCACGTCAGCGCTGCGCCTCATTATGCGTTCCAGGAAGTACCTTTTCAAACAGTGTACACTGCAGAAATATGGTGAATCATTTGTGTGCCGTCGGATGACATTTACTCCGCAGGGGGGCAAAAAAGGGTCATTCCAGGTCATCCTCACAGGCTGATTATAAGTAACCCATAGAACCTAATCCAAATAAAAATGACAACAAAAGGGAATAAAAAAGGCTTACACGGAAGTGGATTAAGATCAAGAAATTACGCATAAATATGCATCCATAAATAGAAGAAAGCAATCATGTACAAATAAGCAAAGTAGTCCATTAAAATGAATACACATGCTAAAAATACACACTATGTATAAACATCAATGATGGAGGTAAGACACCAGCTGGAAAAATGAAATATTCCTGATGTAAAAATATGTGCCCCAATGATTGTTTTAATCAGGATTGATTTATAAACGCATTTATGTCCCATTCGACGTTAAGTCCGAATGGTGCGTAACTTTTGAGCGTATAGATCCAGAAGACCTCTAATTTAGAGACCCCTCTGGTATAAGGTTCACCTCTCCAGTGGGGAACAAATTTATCAATAATGGCAAATGTGGTACCCTCTATTTTCTTGTTATGTACCTCGAGATAATGTCTCGGTACTGTGTGTTTGTCGCATCCCTTAAGGATCTTCGCAACATGCTCACCTGCCCTTGTGGAAAAGCTCCGTATGGTAGCTACTTACCCTTCCTGTGGGTCTATGCTGGAAGCATCCTGGACAGCACATCTACTGCATGGTAACGGAGGTGGCTGTCGGCCAGGCTACTGTGACTCGGCCCTGTAGACCGGTCCTATGCAAGCCCTGGATTGTTTAGCTCACCGGCCACCCGTAGAGTGACGGGCATATCGTGGACGACCCAGTGCGTAGCTATGGTCGGCACACGCTCAATAGCCGAAACTGGGGGAACAAGGATCTGGGATCCAGCCTGTCACCCAGTCGGCAGTTGATCGAAGATCGCAGGAAAAACTTAAATAAATAAATAAAAAATATATTTGAACTTAAAGCCTCCAAGCCTATGGGCCTGAAGGTAGCCATGTCTTCTCCTTAACTAGGCAGAAAAAAAACTGAACTGCTTGGTGCAGGCTGAGAGGATATAGTCAGTGGGACCGCACCCTGAGCGGGGCAGTTCAGTTTGAAGATAACACTTTCTGCCTAGTCACTCCTAAAGATAGGTCATTTCCCACTATGTCAAGATTAAGGCTGTGTCCATCCATGAGCGAAAGAGAAAATTGGGCCACAACATGGAGAAGAAGGTTAGCCTGTGGTGGGACATGACGAACTTCGAACAATATTTGAAAGACAATCTGGTCCCTAAACGTCTTAGATGGAATATCCCAGCCAATGATGGTCTATTGGACCAAGAATCCATTGATGAATGTTTTAGTTTAACGAGAAAGGACTGGAATTACTAAAATTTCTAATGAAAAGAAAGCAGAGGAAATTGAGGAAAATAGATCAACTTATAGAAATAATCAAGAAAGAATTAGAGATACACAAAGAATCAGCAGAATTCATTGCACTTACTGCACAATTGAACAAAGATTTAAACAAAAAGGATAAAGAAGTCCAAAATAGAAAAAGCAAAAAAAACACCAGGGATATTAATTTTAAAAACGATCAGGTTTTTAAATGGCAACGCCAAATGGGACATCTCAACTCCATTTCTACTTACTCCGCGCCAGAGAAAACAAGCAGGATCAACACACCCCATGGGAATCCCCCAGCAGACCGTAATGTAACATACAGGCTACCTCAGACTAACGAAGAAACCTACAAAAAAAGGATTGACTCGTCGAGACATACACGACCCAATGAAGGATATAACAACCAAACAAACTCCACAAAGAGGACCACCCCAATACAACCAGACTACACACAATGGGTGGAAAAAACCTCATTGGAAAAATAAGCCGCACAATGTGAACAGTTAGAAGAGACCACCATATGACCAAGGTGAACAGAGAGGTCCCCCACAAGGTGCATACGGCTACCAAGGTAGGAAACCTGCACCCTATTATGAGAATAATTACAGGGAGAGAAACTGGGGCCCCCCACCCCACGGACATAACCGTCTGTATGAACAATACCCCATACTTACCTACAATCAATACGTCCCTCTGAGAGACTATCCAGAAGAAGACAGAGATGACAGATACCACCAGACCTACTATCAGGATCCACAACACATATGAAGTGAAGGACTTTATCTGTTGCAATACAGAGGGAGCTGTATATGCCCTGGAGTGCAGCTGTGGTTTACAATACGTTGGACGCACAAAGACCACTGAAAATACTAATCAAAGAACATATACAAAACATTAAAGCGGTTGTATACCCGCAGCAGTTTTTTTTTTTACACCTGAAAGGCAAAAGGCATAATGAGCTAGTATGCACTGCATACTAGTTCATTATGAAATACTTACCTTGGAACGAGGTGTGGAGAACTTACTTGGTCCACGCCGAGGGAGATGTCATCTTGCCTCGGCATGTCTTCTGGGTATCGCCGCTCCAGCGCTGTGATTGGCTGGAGCGGGGATGTCGTCACTCCCGCGCGGGAGACTTCATTCCGGCAAGGTCCGGCGGCTGCCGGACCTTTAGCTGAGGATCCCCGCTGCACATGCGTCGCTGCAATAAGCGGCTCATTGCGAGGGGAATATCTCTTAAACCATGCAGGTTTAGGAGATAAGGCTTACCTGTAGGTATAAAGAATATTATAGGCTTACCTGTAGGTAAAAGTGGTAGTAAAGAGTTTACTACCACTTTAAGGGTTTCGACAAACACAGTGTCTCTAAACATTTTGCAATACACCACAAAAAGGATCCAACACATATGAGATTCTGGGGCATTGAACCCTATAAGACACTGGAGAGGGGGACATAAAGTTAGAACCCAAGTGATACAGTGAGCGGCAATAGCCGGTGCTGGCTGTATCAAGGGAGCGCGCCTGTAAGGACTCCACACCAGGGACCCCAGAAGAAGCAGTTCCGGGACACTCTGTGCAAAACAAGCTGCACAGTGGAGGTAAGTATAAGGCCCCATTCACACCTAAGCGACAAAACGCCCGACGCGGGACGCTTCTGTCGCTTGAGGGGAGAATTCCCATTGCCGTCTATGGAGATGGTTCACATCTCAGACGCGCAACGCCTGTCGCCTGAAAAAAAGTCCCGGACCCTTTTTTTCACGCGACAGGCGCGTTTTCCCATAGACAGCAATGGGAAGACTTTAGAAAAAAAAAAAGAAACATTTGTAATCGCGGCAAATCTGCCGCTACACGCGTACGCGGCTGTCGCTTAGGTGTGAATGCAGCCTTACATGTTTGTTATTAAAAAATAATTAAAACATTTATTTACTGATCCTTTAACATAGAATTTGAACTGAATTGTTTTATCAGTGACTTTTAAGATCCCTCGCCTCATTTTATAGACGCAGCAATTGATTTTATGCCGTCTTCTGCTATAACATCACTTCCGGAGCCCTAATTTAAACACCGTTTTTATTTACTCTGACCATGGATACCCCTATTTTTATTTTGTTCATCTTGGTTTTTTAACTTCTTTTAATATGCTAGTTTTTACCCGATTTTATCACATTTTATTCTCCCATTTTAATAAAAAATGTTGCCCCGTGATACAAGTTACACTCTGTTGATACAAAAAAGATTCACTGGCGCTCTATGGGTTAACACTATAGTCCAATATAATATTTAAGACCCTCGTATGGGCTGTAAACGATCCGTGCTGCAGAAATCCAGGTACCTAGAAGCACCACCAAAATACAGTTACAACAAAAAGGAATTCTGCGCTCATAAAGGTTTACCACTCTAATTCCACATAATGTTTGTGAGGAATAACATTCAGTAGATCTTAGTTTGTTCGGAAGAACCAGTTCTTTATGTAGAAAAGATAAACAAATGTATACAGCACAACGCAAAATTTTTTTTCCAGTGCCTGCATGAAAACACACACAATCTTTCAGGGCTTCAAGGGTTAAAATTTTGCAATTTTGTTTCCAGCTGCATTCATAGAAAACAACCGTGCTGATTGTAATTGGAGTACATTACCCAGGACGTCACTATGGCGTTTGATGTCACTTCCTAGTTACTATCTGGCATCTGGGCTCCTGTACACTTTTCCTGTATGTGTCCAAACATGCTCCAGCCTCAGTGTTTGCAGCTGCTAGGAGCGCAGCACAGAGATGACAGCCATGGAGAGACAATCTTCCTGTTGGAACGTGCTGACAAGCAGGCAGAGAAAAGTTCAGCCGAATGTTAGGCGCCCTCCAGTGGACAAAGTGCAAATTGCATTGAGGAAAAAAAAATTGAAAATGGCGATTATAAATGAAAATCTTTTCTTGATATTACTGACTTAGGTCTTCCAAAATAAAAGAGGGGTTTTGAAACAGTCCCAGACTACGCGTTTCGCCCTATCCAGGGCTTTGTCACAAAGCCCTGGATAGGGCGAAACGCGTAGTCTGGGACTGTTTCAAAACCCCTCTTTTATTTTGGAAGACCTAAGTCAGTAATATCAAGAAAAGATTTTCATTTATAATCGCCATTTTCAAATTTTTTTCCTCAATGCAATTTGCACTTTGTCCACTGGAGGGCGCCTAACATTCGGCTGAACTTTTCTCTGCCTGCTTGTCAGCACGTTCCAACAGGAAGATTGTCTCTCCATGGCTGTCATCTCTGTGCTGCGCTCCTAGCAGCTGCAAACACTGAGGCTGGAGCATGTTTGGACACATACAGGAAAAGTGTACAGGAGCCCAGATGCCAGATAGTAACTAGGAAGTGACATCAAACGCCATAGTGACGTCCTGGGTAATGTACTCCAATTACAATCAGCACGGTTGTTTTCTATGAATGCAGCTGGAAACAAAATTGCAAAATTTTAACCCTTGAAGCCCTGAAAGATTGTGTGTGTTTTCATGCAGGCACTGGAAAAAAATTTTTGCGTTGTGCTGTATACATTTGTTTATCTTTTCTACATAAAGAACTGGTTCTTCCGAACAAACTAAGATCTACTGAATGTTATTCCTCACAAACATTATGTGGAATTAGAGTGGTAAACCTTTATGAGCGCAGAATTCCTTTTTGTTGTAAAAGTTACACTCTGTGCGGTTCACGTCACGATTTTATTTATATACCTGTAAACAATTCACAAGAAGCCATCAGTGCCTGTATGTCCATATACAACCACAACAAAATGGTCACGTTGTAGACCATTAGAATAATCATAGGAAATGGCTGCTGCCATTCTAACTATAGGCGGGCTACAAGAAAATGGCTGATCAGCATTTTTCCTATTCACTATATAAAGACACTTCCGATGTCCAGAATGCATCTCCGATGAAGTCATGGGACATTGACGATACGCGTCTTATTCAGTTCACGGTTTTATTCATCCATCGTTGTATATTAGTTATGTCCAGTCATTCATTTTGATTGGGGCATAACATCATCCTGCGTTTTCTCTGCGACTGCATATATTATCTTTACGTTGTGATTTTATTTATGCACGAGTCACCTTATCTGCACGGTTTGCACATTCATTCAGTTCACCTTTGGATGCACCTTATCTTCGCATTTATAGCAATTTTTATAAATTTCAGAAAGTATTTGCACATTCATTTATCAATTATACTATTTTGGTTATTTATACATTTTAACACTTACACCATTCTATGCTATTGGAGCACAACACCATCTCTTGATTTTTTTTCCACACAATACTCAGTGTTGCAGTTCAGATATTCTCGAATATTGCTTATTCTTGTGTGGGTGTGTGAAATGTTCCCCACAGATAAGCGTGTTGCAAACATTGCAATTATGATATATTTGTAGCAGCCTTTTTTCAAAGAGATTCTGGGTGGAGTCTGCAAGTACTTGTGCCTAGGGTCAGCCTGGACCAGACAATCACATAGTGTCATGCTATGCTTATGCACGACCAGAGGTTTTTTTTTTTGTTTTTTTTTAAGATTAGAGGTGTTGTAAGCTTGACGTATGTGCAGATTATATGTTACAGCCTTCTTTAACTGTTCAGATTTGCGTTTGAATGTGTGTATGAACATTGGTCAGTTTGTTCAGTGGCTCTAGTACGATCGGTTTTGGACTTCGCCAATGCCTGATCGAGTACCTTCACAGGATATCCTCATTCTAAAAATGTATTGTGCATTGCGTTTAGCTGTTGTCCATCGTTCACATTTGAATAGATCTGTGAAACCCTCAAAAACAGAGATAGGCAGGCTATTGAGAAGGTCCTAAGGATGTGCACTTTGGTAATGTAGTCTCATGTCCCTGTTTAGTGTATAAAGTTGTGGTTAATGAACGTTGAGAGCTAGTTACCATTACATCAAGGAACAGAATACTGCAAGGTGAGATTTCTGGATTAAATACAACAGGATGCTATTCGGGAAATCTACAAAGTCAAAAAAACTGACCTTATCACAAACCCAGATCAGGGAAATGTCATCTATATACCTAAGCAAACATTTGATATGGTCAGAAAAAAAAATAGAAGGATAAATATGACATTCTTCGAGAAAAACAAAAGATTTGCAATTAAGGGGGCCGCGGAGCTGCCCATGGCTGTGCCATGGACCTGCACGTACCTAGCTGAGCTGTGACTAATATTAGTGTGAAACGCGTCAGTAAGGGGTCCTATTTTTGCTGTGGCTTGTAGTTCTTTTTATCCTGTTTAACTATTAAAGGCAACAAAGATTGTTCAGAGTGCGTCTATCCAAATACATGTATTTATTCTTTGCTATATGCATTTCCAGTACCCGTGGCTTCTAAGAGGAGGTTAATCACCAAGCAGACCCACCTGGAGCAGTAACTCCATTTCCCTAGTCTGTAATGCAGTCACATAACTGAAGATATTTCTTGAGAGGACAGGCAAGTGCTGGGGAAGCTACAGACTACGGTACATGTGGAGGTGAAACAATTGCATAAGGGGTACTAAACAATTGCAAATAACAGTAAACCAAGAAAATTTATAAATGACACTGCAGTCAAAGCAGTTCAATGTGTACTGTAGCAGCGCTAAAAAACAGAGTATGAGCTCTGAATGAAAGTTCTATGTTGACATAGGTATCAGAATAATGGTGCAGGTGGACATCAGCAGTAAATAGTGTCTTCCTTAATGTGTGATCCTCATCACCAGGGGGTTGTGTTTCACCACGTGGGGGGATACTATCCCCTTATGGGGATGCACTCACCAGACCAAGAATAAAAAACAGCATTGGATACACATCAGCCTCTGACACCAGTCTTGCACTCTCCACCACTTCTGCTTATGTGTGTCTTGCTTGTGTAGACACACATAAGACACACATAAGCAGGAGTGGTGGAGAGTGCAAGACTGGTGGCAGAGGCTGATGTGTATCCAATGCTGTTTTTTATTCCTGGTCTGGTGAGTGCATCCCCATAAGGGGATAGTATCCCCCCACGTGGTGAAACACAACCCCCTGGTGATGAGGAGCACACATTAAGGAAGACACTATTTACTGCTGATGTCCACCTGCACCATTATTCTGATACCTATGTCAACATAGAACTTTCATTCAGAGCTCATACTCTGTTTTTTAGCGCTGCTACAGTACACATTGAACTGCTTTGACTGCACAGTCATTTATACATTTTCTTGGTTTACTGTTATTTGCAATATTTTCTTTATCTAAGCGGCTGCTTATTGTGTATCTAGGTGTCTTTTTCCTGTACATCATTTATCTTAATTGCTGACTCCTGTGCGCTGAGCAGTGCTTCACTATTAGGAAGGGCGGATTTAAGCACTTTTTCATACGGTACTAAACAATTGCATAAGGGGTACTGAAAACAGAAGCAATGTAACCATTTCTAGTAATAAGACACTGAACGAAGTCAATTGGTGCCAAGACTAGTTGTTTTGAGGAGGCTAAATATGAAAAACAGGCAACCTGGTGATACTTGACTCTAATACAGGGACAAAGGGCACACACAAATTTAGGGCAGAGTCTGGTGTTTATAGGCCAGGGAGACGTGTGTAGAAAAGTGGTTCCATGTAATAAAACTGAGTGGAGATCCAACGACCGCGAGTGAAAAAGCCATGCACTGGCTGTTCCAATGGAGTCCAACTAGCAGAATAAGTAGGGAAATTCTCATAAACAGGTGACCAAAGGGTGTCAGTGACAGTATGTTCATAGACATGGAGTCCGATAGACAAAATGCTGTGCTGAATGGAAAGTAAACAATGATGTGAGGATTAGACCCAGATATCACAAGCAGTACAAGGTTGGGTGAAAAGCCTGAGAAGGGTGTGTTAACTGCAGGGGTAAAGTGAGAGAACCAGTGTTCTATGGTACGAAGATTTAAACCAGGAGCTTCTAAAGAAAGAGGTATCCAAGGTCCTCTGGGATATAAACATGATGTGACATGCATTTTTATTTCCTTTAGGGGGGGGGGGGGGTAAATATAAAAAAATAAAAATAGGATTTTTGTACTCACCGTAAAATCCATTTCTCTGAGTTCATGGACGGACACAGCAGCCTTTGACCTTCGGGTATTATGCACCTTCCTTCCTTCCAGGAGAGATTAGGCAGAAAACAGCACTTTAAGTGTTAAAACACTTTTCTCAGTACAGCTTCTCCCAGGGGGCGTAGTCCCCCGTGTATAACCCACACTCTGCCTCAGCAGCTCCAGTAAGTAACAAGCAGTACAAACAAAAAGGAGGGGTGGGTGCTGTGTCCGTCCATGAACTCAGAGAAATGGATTTTACAGTGAGTACAAAAATCCAATTTTGTCTTCCGTTCATGGACGGACACAGCAGCCTTTGACCTTAGGGACGTCCCCAAGCAGTGTCAAAAAGATTCAAGGGGTGGGAAAACAACACAGCAAACCAAGCTACACCCCAAACAAAAACCGGAGTTTCTCAACGGAGGAACTCCAACCTTAAACTGCCCCCTGTAACACCTTGCGGCCGAAGGAGGCATCCGAAGATCCGAAGGACCATTCACTGACATGAACAGTGAGTTCGACTTCCGGAACGGAGCCGTAGCAGACAAGTACACACGAAGGGCCCAAACCACATCCAGGGAATGTAAAAAGGCCTCCTTCGGGTTTTTCGGCCGAGGACACAAGGATGGCAACACAATGTCCTCATTAATGTGAAAAGCCGAAACGACCTTTGGGAGAAAAGACGGCTGCGGCCGCAGCACCACCTTATCCTCATGGATGACCAAGTAGGGAGCCTTGCAGGACAAGGCCGCCAGTTCAGACACCCGTCTGACTGAGGTAATAGCTACCAGAAAAACCATCTTCTGTGACAGAGTCAACAATGGGATCTTCCGAATGTCCTCAAAGGGAGCTTGTTGAAGCACCGAGAGGACTAAATTCAGGTCCCATGGGGGCAGAGGAGGGGCCACATGCCGGACCCCTTGCACAAACGTACGCACCAAGGAGTGCGCTGCCAAGGGTCGCTGAAAGTAAACAGCTAGAGCTGAAATATGACTCTTACCCGTACTCAAGGCGAGAGCCTGATCCACTCCACGCTGTAAGAACAGCAGAATCCAGGACATCACGTACGTACGGGGGTGCCACTTCATCTCTGCTGAAGTTTCTCTGTTGGGAGAAAAACTCTGACCTCCGCGGAATCCAGGATTAACCCCAGGTATTCCAGTTGCTGAGACAGGACCAAGACTGACTTCTGGATATTCAGAAGCCAGCCGAACTCTCGGAGAGTGACACGTGATAGACATGTCCTCTTCTAACTCTGAGCTTGAGGAAGCTCTCAGGAGAAGGTCGTCCAGATATCCTACGATAGCGATCCCACGCTGCCTCAGCAGGGCTAGGATCGGGGCGAGCACCTTGGTGAAGACCCGTGGTGCCGAGGCCAGGCCAAACAGGAGGGCCACAAATTGAAAATGGTACTCCCCGATCGCAAAGCGCAGAAACCTCTGGTGCTTTGTGCATATGGGAACACGTAGGTATGCGTCCATGATATCCAATGACGCCAGAAAGTCCCCCTGATGGAGCGCTGCCACCACCGAGCGAATCGACTCCATCCTGAATTTTTTCACTTTGACAAAACAATTGAGGGCCTTGAGGTCCAGGATTGGACGGACCCCTTCCTTCTTGGGGACTACAGATTGGAGTAAAACCCCTGAAACCGTTCCATCGAGGGAACCAGCACAATCACTCCCCTGGCCAGAAGATCCTGGACAGCCACCGACAGATCCTTCCGGAGATCCGGAGGAAGCTGGAGGTTGGAAGGAAAAAATCTGTTTGGTGGCCTGCCGCACTGGGCAGGCGAAAAAAACGCTTGGGGGTAGTAAAAGAGGGCCCTTGCTTACGGCGAGGCTCCTTGCCCTTCCCAGACTGTGGGAGCAGAGTGCTCTTACCACCTGTGGCATCCTTTATGATGTCATTCAGGGACGCCCCAAAAAGCTGTTCACCCTTAAAGGGTAAATCCACCAAGGCCTTCTTGAAGGACTGGTCCACAGACCAGCACTTCAGCCACACAAGGCGGCGTAGTACCACCGCGGAGGCCCTGAAAAGCAAGGGGAGCGTATCCAGGGCCGACTCACAAACTTCAGACCCTGAACCAACTGTTCAGCCAGGTCCACACAGGTCTCGGAAGCACCTTGCGCCTCCAGCTCCTGTAGCAAAAACTTTGCTCGTTCGGTAAGTGTCTGCGACAGAGTCCCGGCCAAAACCGGTCTTCCTGCCGAACCCACTACTGTGAACATGGAGCGGGCCACAGCCTCCACTCTCCTGTCTGCGGGTTCCTTAACCACTTCACATGTAAACAAACCAGCATCATTTGATGAAGCTGGTTCCTCTCTCCTCTCTCTGTACCGATCGGTATAGTGTGAGAGGGGGTGTCAGCAGCACTGTGGCTGGATCTGTGACTATTGCAGTCACAAATCCAGCCATCCCTGCAACCCCCCTGCGCCAATACTCTGCAATACCCCCCTGCCCCAATACTCTGCAATACCTGGAAAATACTCTGGGGAAAAAAAATGCGTTTTAACCACTTCCCGCCCGCCGGCCGTCATATGACTTCCTTGAATTTGTGCAGGGATATCTGAATGATGCCTACAGCTAGAGGTGAGATGTGGGGTCTTATTGACCCAATATCTCACTGTAAAAAGGACCTGTCATGCTATATTCCTATTGCAAGGGGATGTTTACATTCCTTGTAATAGGAATAAAAGTGATCAAAACATTTATTTTTGGAGGAAAACGTGTCAAACTAAAATAAAGTAAAATTAACAATATAAAAAAAAAAGTTTTTAAAGCGCCCCTGTTCCCGTGTGCTCGTATACAGAAGCGAACGCACACGCAAGTCCGGCCCACATATGAAAACGGTGTTCAAACCACACATGTGAGGTATCGCTGCGAACGTTAGAGCGAGAGCAATCATTTTTGCCCTAGACCTCTCTCCAACTAAAAACATGTAACCAGTAAAAATATTTAAAGCGTCACCCCAGGGGGATTTTTAAGTAGCGAAGTTTGGCGCTATTCCACAAGCGTGTCCAACTTTGAAGGGTGACATGTTGGGTATCTTATTTACTCGGCATAACATCATCTTTCATATTATGCAAAAATATTGGGCTAACATTACTGTTTATTTTTTTTAAAGCACAAAATTTCCAAAAAAAGAGTTTGAAAAATTGCTGTGCAAATACTGTGCGAAATAAAAAGTTGCAACGACCGCCATTGTATTCTCTAGGGTCTTTGCTAAAAAAGCATATATAATGTTTTGGGGTTCTATGTAATTTTTTAGCAAATAAATGATGATTTTTACATGTAGGAGAGGAATGTCAGAATTGGTCTGGGTGCTCCAGAACGCCTGAAGGTGCTCCCTGCATGTTGGGCCTCTGTATGTGGCCACGCTGTGTAAAAAAGTCTCACACATGTGGTATCACCATACTCAGGAGGAATAGCAGAATGTGTTTTGGGGTGTAATTTGTGGTATGCATATGCTGTGTGTGAGAAATAACCTGCTAATATGAAAGTTTTGTGGAAAAAAAATAAAAATTAAAAAATCTTGATTTTGCAAAGAATTGTGGGAACAAATTACAACTTCAAAAAACTCACCATGCCTCTTTCTAAATACCTTGGAATGTCTTCTTTCCAAAAAGGGGTCATGTGGGGGGTATTTGTACTTTTCTGGCATGTTAGGGTCTCAAGAAATGATAGGCCGTCAGTACTTCAGGTGTGATCAATTTTCAGATATTGGCACCATAGCTTGTGGACGCTATAACTTTCACAAAGTCCAAAAAATATGCACCAATTTGTACTTATTTTTACCAAAGATGTGTAGCAGTATAAATTTTGGTAAAATTTATGAAGAAAATTTACAAATTTGCTAAATTTTATAACAGAAACAAAGAAAAATTCATTTTTTTTTTTTTGCAGAATTTTCAGTATTTTTTCTTTTATAGCGCAAAAAATAAAAACCACCAAAAGAAAGCTCTATTTGTGGGGGGGGGGGGGGGGAGGACAAAAATTTAATTTGGGTACAGTGTTGTATGACTGAGTAATTGTCATTCAAAATGGGAGCACCGAAAGCTGAAAATTGGTCGTTATTAAGTGCCCAGTGGTCAAGTGGTTAAAAGGCGGGAGCCCCTTCCACCAACAACGTGGTGGCTTTTTCTCAATCTGGACACGGGAGGGTCCACAGATGGAGGAGAGACACACTTTTTCATAAAGTCCTCCTCAAAGGGATAACGGGTCGCAAAGTATTGCGGAACAGCAAAAACTTTCTGCGGCGTATCCCATTCCTTGTATAACAACTTGTCCAAATATGGAATACAACGAAACACTCTTGCGGTGCGGGGTGGCTTGCGGAACCCAAAAGGGACGGCACATCCGTTGCCTCCGCCAAATCCTCAAGTTTGAGTATCCCGCACCGCAGCGATAAGAGCTCCAACAAATTCCTGATCATTCACTGACCCTGAATCATCCTCACTGTCCGCGTGGGTTAAGCCTGCATTATCTGATATGACAGAACCAGAGCCAGAAGCAATAGCAGGGCCTGACTGTGTCAGAGACATCCCCAGAAGCAGGCTCAGGGAGGGGGCGCTTTTACCCCCCTTCTGGCCACTAGTCGCTTCAATCCTGGCGAGAAATGCCTCAAGGACTGCCGTCATAGCCTCTACAGAGGCGGCAGGGGCATTAAGGGTTAACTCGGGCATTGTTGGGGCAGAAGCTCCTGGGTCAGGCTCCATGTTATCCCCACCGCTATGCCTCCCTGGCACTGCAAGGCAGAAAAACCCACCGGTCACCTCCCGGCTGCAAAACAGAAGGCAGGGGGCCCCCAGGGAACTCACCACCGCACCCGGTTGCAGTGTGAGCTGAAGCGCTCTGAAGTGCTGAGAAGAGCTGGCTGCGCTGTCCCTCAGGGAGAGATTTGCGGTCTTTTGCTGCGGTATTTTAGGCACTAGAGGCCAAGACTTTTCCAAGATGGCCGCCGTCTGAGGTAAAAAACACCATGCGGCTACAAGAAAATGGCCGCCGAACAATGCAAACCGCGTCCGCGGCAAAATGGCGGCCATACGCAGTTTGAAAAGACAGTGACACAGTAAAAAACACGGCCAGCACACACAGCAACTCCCCAAAAAAAACAGCACCCCACAACACACGGTCCCCGGTAGCGATAGAACCCCAGGAGGGCCCCCTTTACAGCCGCCACCCAGCATGGGAAAGGATGGAGAGGAAGGGAGAGAGGAAAGCAGGGTGGACCCTCTTTCGACCTCCCCAGGGAAGCACCAGCCATACCACCTTGCCAGGGCAAGGGGCCTACTTACCCGTCCTGCGACCACCGGCTGGAGGCATTCCTGACAGAACCAACGTCCGCTAAACGGGATGGCTGTCGGCCAGACACACTGTGACAAGGCCATAGAGACCGGTCATATGTGCGCCCTGGAACATGTAGTTCCCCGGCCACCCCTGGAGCAAACAGGGAATGTCGTGGACGACCCAGAGCTGAGCTGAGGGCCGGCACACGCTCGATGGCTGAACATGGGGGGACTACAAGAGTCAAGACCCAGCCTGTCGCCCAGTCGGCAGTTGATAGTAGAATCTCAGGATTCAAAAAAAGCAGAAACAAACCAAAATAAAAGCGAAAAAAAAAAACCTCCAGAGTACAGGGACTCCAGAAGGCCATGTCTCTCCTGACGTTAGGCAGAAAAAAAAAACTGGAGCTGCTGAGGCAGAGTGTGGGTTATACCCAGGGGACCACGCCCCCTGGGAGGAGCTGTACTGAGGAAAAGTGTTTTAACACTTAAAGTGCTGTTTTCTGCCTAATCTCTCCTGGAAGGAAGGTGCATAATACCCTAAGGTCAAAGGCTGCTGTGTCCGTCCAAGAACGGAAGAGAAAATAGGATTTTTGTACTCACCATAAAATCATTTTCTCTGTAGTTCATGGACGGACACAGTAGAGTATCTTGAAAGTAAAGAGGACTAGGCAGAAACATTGTTAAAGTTTTAAAGACAACCTTAAAACTGTACAGTACCGCCCAGGAGGTGGTCCCTCTAGGCACAACCCCTCTCCCTGCACACAGCAGCTTCAGTTCGTCAAAAAGCAGAACAACCATAAAAAGGAGGGGCGGGTGCTGTGTTCGTCCATGAACTACAGAGAAAATAATTTTACGGTGAGTACAAAAATCCTATTTTCTCTTGTGTTCATGGACAGACACAGATTATCTTGACAATAAGGACGTTCCCAGGCAGTGTCAGAAAACGAGGGGTGGGAACAACAAAACAAACTTCACCCCAAACATAACCAGAGCTCCTCAACAGAGGGGATGCAACCTTATATGGCCGACTACAGAACTTTGTGGCCGAAGCAAGCATCCGAAGATGCACTCACATCAACCTTGTAGAATTTTGTGAAAGTGTGAACGGACGACCAAGTGGCCATCTTACACACTTGGGAAACAGACGCCTGATGTCGGAGGCGCCCATTACTGTATGGCATAGGCCTGAATCACGACCTGTCTGATCCACCTAGAGATGGTGGATGATACTGCCATACCGTTCTCAGGACCAGCCACAGAAACAAACAGCGAGCCCGACTTCTGGAACAAAGCAGTAGCAGAGAGGTACACCCGCAGAGCTCGGACAACGTCCAAGGAATGTAAAGCAGCGTCTTTTGGATGCAACGGTCGAGGGCACAAGGACAGAAGTATAAAGTCCTCATTGAGATGAAAGGCCGAAACAACATTAGGAAGAAACGAAGGCAGCGGGTGTAGCACCACCTTATCCTTGTGGAGGATCACATAAGGAGCCTTGCAAGACAAGGCTGCCAGCAGAATGAAGTATGGGATCTTGCGACAGAAGGTCCTCTTGTAGCAGTAGTCGCCAAGAAACATCCGCCACCAGACACACTAGGACGGCGAACCAGGGACGGCGAGGTCAATCTGGAGCAATGAGAACCATCGGGATCTCCTCGGTCTGCACCCTGCGAAGCAGACGAGGGAGAAGCTTTAGTGGGGGACAGGCATAAATCAGCCGATACTGTCCCCACAGAGCCACCAACGCATCTGTCGCATCTGCCCAGGGGTCTCTTGACCTGGCCATAAACCTCAACACCTTCCGATTAAGACACAAAGCCAGAAGCTCCACGTCTGGCGTGCCCCACCTGCTGCAAATGAGTTGAAATACATCCAGGTGCAATGACCACTCTCCTGGACACCCCAAACACCCACCAACCGGTCAGGCTGGCGTCCGTCGTGATTACTTTACACCGAAGGGGGAGAAAAGACTTTCCGGCCTGAAGGGCTGGAGAGCTCAGCCACCAGACCAGGGAAGCCTTGACCGCACGGTCCACCCGGATCCGACAATCCAGGGAAAAATGGGGACTTGTTACACTTTAACAGGATTTCCCTCTGCAAGGCACGACTGTGGAATTGAGCGTACGGCACTGCCTCGAAGGAGGCCACCATGAGGCCCAGTACTCACATGCAAAAGCGCAGCGACGACCACCTGCGAGAGACCAGCAACTTCCCCGCCGCCCGTAGAGTCCGTAACTTTTCCAGAGGGGAGAAAAACTCTCACTCCCAGGGAATCTAGAACCAGGCCCAGGTACTCCAGTCACCGAGTCAGCACGAACACCGACTTCTGGAGGTTCAGGACCCAACCAAAATCTTGAAGGGTCTGGATGAGAATAGCCACATCCCCCTCTAATTCTGAGCTTGAAGCAGCTCTCAGAAGAAGGTCACCCAGGTAACCCACTATAGCGATACCTCGCTGTATCAGCAAAGCTAGGACTGGAGCGAGCACTTTGGTGAAAGCCCTTGGTGCTGATGCCAGGCCAAAAGGAAGAGCCACAAAATAGGATTTTTATAACAGCTTACCTGTAAAATCCTTTTCTTGGAGTACATCACAGGACACAGAGTCTTAATCATTACTATGTGGGTTATATTCCACCATCAGGTGCTGGACACTGGTGTAATCAATTAGAACAGGAAGTTCCCTCCCTATATAACCCCTCCCATACTGGGAGCACCTCAGTTTTTGTCCCAAGCAATAAGTGTACCAATATCCCTAAACAAGAGGGGTGGGGACTCTGTGTCCCGTGATGTACTCCAAGAAAAGGATTTTACAGGTAAGCTGTTATAAAAATCCTATTTTCTTTATCGTACATCACGGGACACAGAGTCTTAATCATTACTATGTGGGATGACCAAAAGCAATGCTTACTGAGGGGAGGGAGACACCAACAACGCAGACTGCCATCAGACACGAGGACCTCTAATGCTGCCTGCCGCATATTGTGCCAACAAAAAAGGCTGCATCCTCCTGCCGTCTTATGTCCACTTGATAGGATTTAGTGAACATAAGCACAAACGACCAAGTTGCAGGTCTGGCAAATCTGAGTCATAAAGGCTTGGTAATGCACCCCGCATTAAGTGCTTACTATCCTGGTAGGGTGCACCCCAAAAAGAAACAGGGGGAAGCCCTCTCTATAAACCACAAGCCTGAATAATAACCTGATGAATCAACATTTGACAATAGTTGATTTAGACGCTGCCTGCCCCTTGCTGGGGCCTCCTGGTAGCGCAACAACATCAGTCTTCCGTATCCGAGCAGCCGCTTCAGATAGGTCTTGACCTCTCTTATTATAACGAGAGAGCGCATAGCCATTTTAATAGCGGATCTGAACACTGCCCGCCCCCATCTAGGGTTTTTCTGGCAACAAAACATTAGGTTTCTATATCTGAAGCCTTCAGATAGATCTTTAACTGCTCTTATCCTTCTTGAGAGAAAGCAATAACCTCTCCTTCCGCGGATCAAGGTCCTGAAAAAAAGGAAAAGGAAGGCAAGAATATCTTAATTCAAATGAACACTGGATCCTTCTAGCCAATAAGGTTGGGTGAGGATTTAACATCACCCTTCTTATAAAAATAATTAAGTATGGCTCTATACAAAGAAAGTTGCCAATACTCTTTTGTGGAGGCAGCCGCAACCAAGAACACCAATTTCCTCTTTAGAAGGATAAAGGGAAATATTTATGGTGCATCAGCCCAAGGTGCCGACTCTAAGCCAGCATACTGGATCCAATCCTCCAAACACAAGGGTGCCTTAACTGGCAGACTTATACCCGTCACCCCTTGTATAACGGCCCAGATCAAGAGTGTGCCGAGATCGAACCCTTGATGGATCTTAAGGCCAGCTCCATCTCTTTTCCAATGTAGAAAGGTAAGAATTTTACCTATGACCTACTACCAAGGATTCCACCCCTTGGTTTCACACCAGGAACATGGGCCTTCCATATCCTAGGATATTTGGTCCTGGAGGCCAGCTGTCCTGTATGAATCAATGTAACTGCCGCTGATTCTGAACGCCGCGATCCTCAATAATGCAGGCTAACAGCCAGACCATTAATACCCATGTATGCAAGACAGGATGTAACCCTGCAAAGCAGGCCTGGACAAGCTGTAAGGGACCCTGGGTCCTCTACGATCAGTTCTGCTGTCCCTGCACAGTAAGGTTGTATGGGCTATGCTGGAGCAAATAAGCCAGCTTCCGTTCTCTTCTGATGTAGCATGGAAGCCACGAAGGTTGCAGCCCTGGGGGGAGAAAACACATAAACCAGCGACAACTGGTCCCCCAGGGTCACTAAAAAATTTGTCCCGCATGCGGGTGGATCCTTTGTCCTTGACACAAAGTTGTTCAACCTCTTGTTGAACCTGGACGTCAACACCCTTTATGTGCAGGGTAACGTTTCTGTGACATTTGGTCAGAAAAAAGTCGGGGTGTAGAGGCAAATCTCACGGACCCGATTGTTGATGGCTCCAGCGAATCGCCTGCCAATCTAGCATTCCATGAAATGACAATTGACAATAGGCAAGGCACAAGCTCTTCTCTGGTAACCAAAGTAAACCACTAGAGAGGCATAGTCAGATTGTATTCAGACAGAGCAACCCTGTAACCTAAATGTTCAGGTCCTTAAGTCGGATGCTCCATCCGTAGCTCTAGAAAGCTAGCAGATATGGCTCCCTTGGAGCTTGACCACCTGTGCCGTGGTCTCTTCCAGGCCTAGATTATATCCCTAGAGGCCAGTCCTTGCAATCATTCAGTTAAGAACCCTAAACTGAAATTCCAGCATATCCCTGGGACAAGACTCCTAGGATAATGCTAGGTTAGGATCCACTCGTTCCAGGCCGACAGAGCAAAGTTTATATCAGCCTTGAATAAAACTGAGCATAGGGAACTGTGTTTGAATAAAGACGGCATAAACCCTCTAGACTGGGATCCTAACCCAGGAGTTCCAGATAATTAATCATGCTGGACTCCCCTAGGCCCAGCCATGCTACTGACTGATCTGTCAGCACGGGTTTGCCTCGGAATTACATTACTGCTATACCCTGGGCCTTTAGCCCTGCTAGAGGCGGGCCCTAGCAGCCTTGTAAATAAACACACATGCAAATAGCTCCCCCTATGTGCATGTGGCAAGCTTTAAAGCCATATGCCTCTATGGAAGCGTGTGTTCATAGAAGCGTGAGTTCATAAGAATATGTTTTCCGCAAACACATGAAAAAAGGGGCGTGCTGTATACACGCATACAAACAGCATGTGAGCTATGAACAAGCATCCTGCAAGCAAGTATGCGCCTATGTAAGGCCAAGGAATCCTGTATAATTAAGGAAACCTAATTATAATGCCTCCTAAGTCAAACTCTAGGCAAACATGCATTCTTATGCGATTCAGCAAATTTTCATGCGATCCAACATATATGCATCTTAAGCACTCTTGTGCGGACAAGTACCCTTGTGGGACCAAGGATTCTTGTATGATCGAGAACCACTGTGCGATCCAGCAATTTTATGCAATTAAGCCTTTTAATGCGATTTTTGGCATTTTGTGGACACAACCTCTCTGTGTGACCAAATATGCCTGAGTAATCCAGGACTCGGGTGATCAGATAACCATGTGTGAACCCGCATCTTTATGCACTCCAGCATCTTTATGCGATTTCAGGCATTTTTGTGGAAACAAGCCTCTCTGTGTGACCAAATATCCTTGGGTAATCAAGGATTCCGGTTTGTCAGGTAAACCTGTGTGATCCCGCATTTCTATGCACTCCAGCATCTTTATGCGATTTTAGGCATTCCTGGGGAAACAAGCCTCTCTGTGTGACCAAATACCCTTGGGTAATCAAGAATTCAGGTTATCAGGTAACAATGTGTGATCCCGCATCTTTATGCGATTTCAGGCACTCGTGTGAAAACAAGCCTCTCCGTGCGACCAAATATCCTTGGATAATCAAGGACTCGGGTTATCAGATAACCATATGTGATGTCGCATCCTTAAGCCCTTAAGCATTTCCATGCGATTTTAGGCATGCCTGTGGAAACAAGTCTGTGTGACCTAAATAACCTTGGGTAATCAAGGACCTGGTTTATCAGGTAACCATGTGTGATCCCGCATCTTTATGCACTTAAGCATTTTTATGCGATTTTAGGCACTTTGCTGTGATTAAACACCCTTATGTGACCATATAAAATCATACGAACAAAATAACATGTCTCTTTATGTGATCAACAATAAAACATGCTTTGTTACCTGTTTTTACCCCACATGCATTGTGAACATTCCAAACTCATGTACTTCAAGAAAACATGTGGACTGTAAAGAGGCAGTTATGCTCTGCAGATGTGCGTCTCCGCAAACCTGCAACGTTAGCCATGTGCACAGCAGCAAATGTGCACCCCCCCGCCCCTGTTATGCATTCGGTTAGCCTGAAGCCAACACCAGGATGAGGACTTTAAAGAGGCTGAGTGAAGTTATATGCAGCTTGGATCTCTGAAAAGACTGCAGCTGCAACCAGAGCTTTTGGGGCTTCTGATAGTTTTCTCCTCATTAACACCTGTTATCTGTTCTGACAGTGAGCCTAGGTTCACACTGCTGCGAATTCAAAATCGCGGTAAAATGCGCGATTTTACCGCGATTTCGGCCGCAATTTAATGTAAATCGCGGCCCGAAATCGCAAAAAGTAGTACAGGAACTACTTTTTGAAATCGCAGATGCGGCGTCGCACTGATTAGGACAGTGCCATTGCCTACAATTGCCACCGATTTGAGATGCGATTTGACATGTCAAATCGCATCTCAAATCGTTCCAAATCGTACCCAGTGTGAACCAGGGCTGAACCTTCATCCTCAGGTCTTTCAATCCCCTGGTTTGAGGAATTAGAGCAGGGAAAGGGACACACCCTGTTTTCTGCTTGTGAGGCTGCTGTGAATATAGCAGTTAACCTCTTATAGACCTATACATGCAATGCAACAAAACATATGCAGAGTGCTGCAATGTTGGGGGAGGCTCACGCCTGACAGGGCTGATAGCTAATTATGTGAGCTATCTTAAGTCTCTACAGGGGAGAATAGTATCATGCAAGCATGATAAAAAGGGGCCACCAGATTTAGGTGGCGATACCCCTTCCTTCCCCTGAACCCTCTTTTACGGGGAGACAAAAAAGTCCTAAGCAAAAAGCAGAGGAACTTAACCCTGGTGCATCAACAGCTGAACTTAGTCTAGCAAATAATGCTTGCTAACACAGCTAGATGCCGAGTAGGTGTCTTAGATGAATCTGTATCCAATTTCCACAAGGTGCTTACGTGCTCAAGCTACTGTGTCCCCCTGGCTTTACAGAGCTCTGGCGTCTGGGCCTTTCGAAGGGGCCGCCCTGCGTCTGCACCATGAGCCGGCGCACGTGCGCCAGCGGCAACCACATCGTCCCCCCGCCTTCAAAACGCGCCGCTCTCACGTACGCACGGGCACGTAGGGGAATGGTGGAGGCGGGGGGAGCGGGAGATCCCCCAAGAAGCCGTAGAGACTAGGAGGGACCCCCCCCCCCACATCGTGGCAGAGCCTGAAGCGGAGGCAGTAAGCCGCACCCTAGATCAGCTAACCTTGAGCTTCCATTCCTGGAAAGCATGGCAAGCGAAACACCCGGCATGTCCTCTTAGGGCCCTTCGTGGAAAACAGATAAGACATACTCATGTAGGGGTACCAACCTCCTGAAGGGGAGATCTATGGGTATTACAGCCATCCTGTCAACCGACATAGTGTTTTTTTTGCCAAGGCACACATGCATTATAGGCAAGACCCAATAGCCCCTTCAGCGGAGGACTAGGGCCCACTAGGGGAGGTATATGGGTGCCAGAGCCATCCTGTCTCAAAAGACTTTGTGGTTAAGTTGCCCATGCATAGAAGCATAAAATAGGCGAGACCCATAATCCCCAATGGAGAACCCACTGTCGGACCAAGTCCCGTAGGTACCTCCGCTTACCTTTCCACGCTGCAGGGTATTGCAAAGCAAGAGGCCCAGCCTTCACCCCTCAACGCGGGCATCGTCTTAGACCTTCAGGGACTGGGGTCCATAGCAGGTCATCTCCCCTGGACCTATATAGCACCCTGGCAACAGAAAAAATATGTGGTCTTTGTGATCGACCAATGTACTGGAATCCAGGGTCCAGCTTTCAGAGAGAAGCATTATAGGCAAAACCTCGTTCTTCGTACCGAGGCCCGGGTACCGTCCACTTTGGCTATGAAGCACCTTGGACGGATCCGGATTTTATGGAGGCTTTTTTAGATCCAGCATGGATCCCTCCAGTGGAGCTCCTCAGAGCACATGTTAACTCGTGACCAACACTGGTGAAAAAACTGAGGTGCTCCCAGCATGGGAGGGGTTATATAGGGAGGGAACTTCCTGTTCTAATTGATTACACCAGTGTCCAGCACCTGATGGTGGAATATAACCCACATAGTAATGATTAAGACTCGTGATGTACGATAAAATAAATTGGTAGTGGTTATCCCCGACCGCAAACTGCAGAAACTTCTGATGTCTGACAAATATGGAGACATGCAAGTATGCGTCTTGATGTCCAAGGACGCCAGGAAGTCCCCCGGATGGAGTGCCGCGACTACCGAGCGCACCGATTCCATCCTGAACATTCACAAAGCAGTTCAGGGTAGGGGTGTAACGGATCGTCACCGATCCGTGATCCGAACGGGCCACCCCGTTCGGATCGGCACACCCCGCGATCCGCGGAGCGCTCCGGAGCCTAGGCCTAGGAAAGTCCCCGGCTTCGGCCTAGCTCCGGAGCGATCTTGCTCCACCCAGTCTGCTTGCCAGAGCCCAGCGTGACACGCCTCCCCGCCTCCCCGGGGAGGCGTGTCACGCTGTGCACTGGGCTCTGGCAAGCCGACATGGAGAGGGAATAGTAGCAGAGAAGCACTAGTGTGAGAGGAGGAGGGGGGGGGGGGGAGAGCACATTTCACGGGTGGATTAAAGAGGAAGCAGGTGAGGCTGTTTGGGACTTGTTAAAAGTACAATCTTGATGTTTTTACAGATATATATATATATATATATATATATATATCTGTAAAAACATCAAGATTGTACTTTTAACAAGTCCCAAACAGCCTCACCTGCTTCCTCTTTAATCCACCTGTGAAATGTATGTGTGTGTGTGTGTATGTGTGTATATATATATATATATATATATATATATATATATATATATATATATATATATATATATATATATATATTACACACACACACATTTTTTTTTTTTTGCGCTGATCCGAAAATGATCCGATCCGTGACTCCTGATCCGAGGATCGATCCGATCCGTGAGTTTTTTGATCCGTTACACCCCTAGTTCAGGGCCTTGAGATTCAGGATTGGACGGACCCCTTCCTTTTTCAAGACCACAAACAGGTTTGAATAAAACCCCTGAAACCTTTACAGCGGGGGCACGATCACTCCCTGTGCCAGCAGATCCTGCACAGCTCCAAAAAGGGCCACCCGACGAGTCGGAGGGTGCTGAAGGTTCGAGGGGAAAAATCTGGAGGGTAAGAGAGAAACTATCTTGTACCCTGAGGAAACAACTTCGCAAACCGACCGATCGTAAAGTAGGGAAAACCACCGAGCCACGAATGTGCGAAGGCGACCCCCCACCCGTGTCATGCGGTCGCAGGTTTGTTGGGCTTGAGAAACCAGGGACGCTTTTGTTCCTGAGCAGGAGCTTTTTCGGTCTGGGAGCGCTTACCTGCAGCTCCTGGAGGATGAAAAAGCCGCTTATGAGCGGAGAAGGAGGGCCAATGCCTACGGCGTGGCTCCTTACCCTGCCTAGATTGCGGGAGCAGAGTACTCTTACCTCCCGTGGCATCTTTTATGACATTGTCCAGGGAGGCTCCAAAAAGCCTAAAAAGGTAATCAAGCAGGTCCTTCTTAGAAGCCTGGTCCACGGACCAACTTTTCAGCGAAATCAGGTGACGCAGTACCACTGCAGAGAACGAGGCCCTGTACAGCAATAGAATCGTAGCCAAAGCAAGACTCACACACAAACTTAAAAGGATCACTAAAGGAAGAAAAAAAATGTTGATGAAATGACTGTTTCCAGGGTATAGAGACATAATAGTTAACCGATTCCTTTTAAAAACGATTAAAAATAGATAAAAATCAATCATATAATGTGCCGTTTAGATGCAAAAACGAAATTGAAACTAGTTTAGTCTTTGCATGTTATTTTATGCCTCTGTGCTGGACAGTGCGATAGAGAGTCATGGCTAGGAAAACTAAACTAAAAACTCTCCCATGACTTTTTTCATAAGGAGCCAGACAACCAGGAAGTGTCCAGAACAGAGTAGTATTACAGCAACTTTAGAGCAAAAACGAGCAATGAGGACATGAAACCAGGACTGCAGTAAGGTAAAGGAAGCAATTTAGCTAAAAAAAAATAATTCCTTTAGTGACCATTTAAGGCCCTGTATCAATTGGTCAGCCAGTTCCACACAGGTTGGGGAAGCCTGCTGTTCTTTTAACTTGTGGTGCAGAATCTTAGCCCACTCCGTAAGCGTCTGAACCACCAAAACTCTGGCGACAGCCGAACGCACTGCTGACCCCACCACTGTGAACATGGAGCGGGCCACTGCCTCAAACCTCCTGTTCGCTGGGTCCTTGAAAGCAGGCGCTCCTTCCACCGGAAGAGTGGTTACTTTGTTTAACCTGAACATCGGAGGGTCCACAATCGGGGAAGAGGTCAATTTTTCAGGAAATCTTCCTCAAAAGGGTAACGCACCGCTATACACGTGGGGACCGAAAAAGTCCTTTGCGGACGTTCCTATTCCTTGTACAAGAGCTTATCCTAGTAAGGCACACAAGGAAACACCTTTTCAGTGTGGGCAGGCTTGCGGAACCCAAATGGGACCGACACCTCTGTAGATGCACCTGACTTATCCTCCAATTTAAGAGTATCTTGCACAGCGGTGATAAGTGCTCCAACAAGTGCCCTATTGTGCGCTGACCCAGACACAAAATCATCCTCACTGTCTGAAGGGTCATGGTCCACATCGTCTGAAACATAAGAACTCGGCCCGGGAGCAGTAGATGGGCCCGAATCCGAGTCAGAGGCATCCCCAGAAGATGGAGGGCGGAGAGGGCGCTTTTTACCCCCCTTTTTTCTGCACACCACAGCCACCCTGGCAACGAAGGCCTCCAGGACTGCCGACATAGCCTCCACAGAGACCGCAGTTGCTATCACAGGTATGTCAGGGGAAGTAGCATCCGCTTCGGACAAAATGTTGACCCACACGTCTGACCCATTATGGACGTAAGCCAAGGCACACAGCCCACCCTCCTAGCTTCTCCAAATGCCAAGGGGCCACCCAGAGGACTAACCACCCAAGTAGGAAACTGCACTGCTGCCGTCCACCCTGTCCGGACAGAAGGAGCTCCCTGTATGCCGCTGCACGTCACCATGTTCAGCAGAATGAAAGCTGGCTGTTCGCGCTGTTCAGAAACCTAATGCCACCGCAAGAGGCCAGGAACCCACAAGAAAATGGTCGCTTATTAGAAAAAAAGTGCGCAGGCTACAAAAAATGGCCGCCGCTGTGCAGAACAGCACAGGGTGTGCAGACAAGAAAATGGCCACCAAGCGGTCATCCTAGAAAGAGAAAAAGGTGCGCGGCTACAAGAAAATGGCCACCACGATGCACACAGGGCGCTCGGCTACAGGAAAATGGCCGCCGAGAGGAAGGAAAAGAACACAGTATAGAAGTGGGACCGGCATGGTGGCCGAACCAGGTATCAGACAAGGCATGGCAGCGAACACGCAGGGGCCCCCGACGCAGCAGGGGTACCCCCACACAGCACCTCCAGGATAGCGGACCCCCAGTGCAGCCCCCACATAGAGAGCATAGCCCCCCCAGGCGGAAAATGACCCCCGATCGACGTCCCTGGGAATATCCAGCCATCCCACCCCACCGAGGCAGGGGGCAAGGAACTTGCCAATCCTGCAAGGCTTGCTGAAAGCATCCCAAAACAGACCCACCACCCGAGCAGTACGGAGGTAGCCGTCGGCCCAGCACACTGTGACAGACCGTAATTAGCCTGGTCATACGTGTCCCCCGGAGCACGTAGCTCACCGGCCACCCCTGGAGCAAAACGGGGCATGTCGTGGCTGACCCAGCGCGTAGCTAATAGCCTGCACACGCATCGCTGGCTGAAACTGGGGTGACTACAAGGATCTAGGACATCCAGCCTGTCGCCCAGTCAGCAGTTTATAGCAGATCTCAGGATCAAAGCAGAGAAAACAAATTAAAAACTCCAAGACCAAAGAGTCCACAGGGAGCCAGGTCCAACTCCTATGCTAGGCAGAAAAAACAGAAGCTGCTGTGTGCAGGGAGAGGGGTTGTACCTAGAGGGACCGCCTCCTGGGTGGTACTGTACAGTTTTAAGGTTGTATTAACACAATAACAATGTTTCTGCCTAGTCCTCTCCTGAAAGAAGCATAATACCCTATTGTCAAGATAATCTGCTGTGTCCGTCCATGAACACAAGAGAAAATAATTCTGTTGCATAAGTGTGCTGTAGCGGTGTTCAGAATTAAACAATCACATTCAAACGCATGCTAAAAAGGAGTCAATATAAACCCGCCATCATTTAAAGTGCCTCTGGGTAAACCCCAAAGTTCAGCTGTTCTAGCAGGTCTTTCCTGACATTTTCTTAGTCGCATCCTACAGAAAAGGCCATGGTCCGCAGAGAGCTTCCAAAGCATCAGAGGGATTCACACGGTTAAAAATGTATCAGTCAGAAGGGTAAAGAAGAATTTCCAAGGCAATAGATATACCATGGAACATAGTCATCATCAAGTGGAGAAAATATGTCACAACAGTGACATTACCAGAGACGAGAAGAAAACTGGTCAGGAAGGCTGTTAAAGTGGAGGTTCACCCGAAAAGTTAATTTTTAAGATTAGATCGATGCTCATTTTGTCAAGGGGAATCGGGTAGTTTTTTTTAAATCGAAGCAGTACTTACCGTTTTAGAGAGCGATCTTCTCCGCCGCTTCCCGGTATGGGCTGCGGGACTGGGCGTTCCTATTTGATTGACAGGCTTTCGACGGTCGCATACATCGCATCATGATTTTCCGAAAGTAGCCGAACGTCGGTGCGCAGGCGTCGTATAGAGCCGCATCGACGTTCGGCTTCTTTTCGGCTACTCGTGACGCGATGTATGCAACCGTCGGAAGCCTGTCAATCAAATAGGAACGCCCAGTCCCGAAGACCATACCCGGAAGCGGCGGAGAAGATTGCTCTCTAAAACGGTAAGTACTGCTTCGATTTAAAAAAAAAACTACCCGATTCCCCTTGACAAAATGAGCATCAATCTAATCTTAAAAAAAAAAAAAATTTTGGGTGAACTCCCGCTTTAAGAACCCTACTGTCAATGTGCGTGCTTTAGAGAAGTAATTTCACATTTCAACTCTGACAGAGTGTGTGGTTGTGAAGGAGCTGGGTGCTTTTATGCTCTGAACAATGGTAGCCATGTTAAAGCTGTTAAGCATCCCATAAAATTTAGCATTGCTGCGGATAAGTCGACCTGGTCAAAGATTGGTTTGAGAACAAGCTTGAAGCTTTTCAGGTTGTTACTTGTCCAAGAAAAACTGACAAAGTTGCAGATACGTAAAATGAAAATTTTCCAGCAAGTCCATTAGTCCGAAACCCATCTAACAATCATTAGATTAGCTTCTGTCGAACAGGGAAGACAAACAGAATAAAATTCATCCCGTCCCTGCTTAACCAGATGAATTTCAATCCGTGTGTACCAAATTTAAAGTCATATGCCCATCGCACACATTCCTGGTATGAGCTCTCAGATTAGGGCGCTGTAGCAACAACCAGCTGGGAACTGGTTCAAGTCACAATGTAAATATTTGCCAGCACACCATGAAACTACGTAAATAGCGGCCAAATGCATAATTTATTGCATGATCACAACGCAGGAGAGTGCATCATTTCGGAGTCACGCATGACCTAATGCAATAAATTATCCATTTGGACACTATTTACGTTGTTCCATGGTGTGCTGGCAAATATTTACATTACCCAATTTAACCACTTTCTTACTGGGCACTTAAACCCCCTTCGTGTCCGGACCAATTTTCAGCTTTCAGTGCTCTCACACTTTGAATGTCAATTACTCAGTCATACAACATTGTACCCAAATGAATTTTTTGTCCTTTTTTCATACAAACAAAGCTTTCTTTTGGTGGTATTTGATCACCTCTGGACTTATTTTTTGTGCTATAAATGAAAAAAGACGAAAAATGTTTTAAAAAAAAAAAAATAACTTTTCTTAGTCTATGCGATAAAATTTAGAAAATTATTAATTTTTCTTCATAAATTTTGGCCACAATTTATACTGCTACATATCTTTGGTAAAAATAACCCAAATTAGTGGATATTATTTGCCCTTTGTGAAAGTTAGAGAGTCTACAAGCTATGGTGCAAATCATAAAAAAAATGATCAGACCTGTTTTACCGGTGGGCCCATCTCATTTCGTGCGACCCGAACACGCCAGGAAAGTACAAATACCCCCCAAATTACCTCTTTTTAGAAAGTAGACATTCCAAGGTATTTAGTAAGATGCATGGTGAGGTTTTTGATATTGTAATTTTTTCACACAATTCTTTGCAAAATTAATATTTTTTTAAATCCCCCCCCCCCCCTCACATAATTGTCATTGTAATAGGTTATTTCTCACATGGCATGTGTATACCACAAATGATACCCGAAAATATATTCTGCTACTCCTCCAGAGTATGGCGATACCACATGTGTGGGACTTTTTCACAGCCTGGCCACATACAGAGGCCCAATATGCAGGGATCACCATCAGGTGTTCTAGGAGCATAAAGTACACATCTAACTTGTTGACTACCAATTACAATTTTGAAGGCCCTGGAGCACCAGGACAATGGAAACGCCCACAAAGTGACCCCATTTTAGAAAGCTAACACCCCAACGTATAATCTAGGAGGCATAATGAGTCTTTTGAACGATTCATTTTTTCCCAGAAGTTTTTGGAAAATGTGGAAAAAAATTACCCCCCAAAAATACATTCTGCTACTCCTGAGTATGGCTATACCACGTGTGAGACTTTTACACAGCCTGGCCACATACAGAGGCCCACCATGCAAGGAACACCATCGGGTGTTCTAGGGACACATAGCATGCACATGCCAAGAATTACACCCCAAAATACATTATGCTGAGCAAAGGGTAAACAAAAGATTACCTGTGGTTTTAGTAGCGCAGTTGTTCACAGGACGATAGCACTGGTCTAGGCAGCAGGCAGGGACTTTGTCAGCAAAAGCAAACGCAATTGTCCAGGCAACAGGCAGGGATATTGTCCATAGTCAGTACAGGCAGCAGGCAGGGATACTGTCCATATACAGTCCAAAGTCAGTGCAGGCAGAGATTGTCAGCAGTGCCAAAATATTGGTCCTGGTAGTAGGCAGGTCCATGTGGTGTGTTCAGTTCATGCGACAGGCAGAGGCATGATGGCATAGGTCCTACAGGCAGCAGTAGGGCCTCGTTCAGGACAAAATGGGGCCAGGGGTAGAGGCTTCTCCCACCCAAATCTCTTTGAAGCCTTCGAGTCTCCAGACGCTAATCTAGGATGAGAAAACAAAAACAATTGTTTTCTTCATCCAGAAAAACAATTCTAGAGCCCCTCACATATGTGAGACCCCTGTGCTATAAATCCCACTAGTCGACTGGCAGGGTAAAAGATCAGTCCAAGAGGCAGGCAAAAAGCATGGTCAAACAGTCCAGGGTCAGTTCCAGATCAGGCAGAGGTATATTAAAAAAAAAAAAAAAAAAGTCAGGCAGAAGCGTGGTCGAATAATAAGCCAGGTTCAGTTCCAGATCAGGCAGAGGTATAAACAGAATCGGTAGGCAGAAGCGTGGTCAAACAACAAGCCAGGGTCAGTTACAGAGCAAGCAGAGGCATAAGGGGTGTGAAGGTAAATGGCAGGAAGTGACTAATAATTTAGTGAGGTATGGCAACGGCAGAAACAGTCAACTACGCAGAGGCCTGGTTGGGAAGGGCATTTGGGCACAATGATAAGTGGTGTCTCTTCTCACTCGGGAGCACACCCGTCATTTTTTTGGGGAGTTTTTGGCCTGTTGGTCTGGGAGGGACTTTATCTGGAAAGTGGCGCTCAGAGTCGGCAAATCACATTGGATCGAATGTTTACTGATGGGCTGCTCGGGTATAAAAGGGCAGTGGTGATTTCCTCCTGGTAGAAAAGGAAGGATTTGGGTCTTTGAGTGGATTTCCGATAGATTACATAAGTATTGTACATGGCCAAATTAAACAAATGGAAACTTTTTTTATACCACTGGTATGATCTTGTGGAAAGGTAGGGTTCGGGCATTTGGTCGTTCAAGCCAACACCCCCCATGAACTTATTGTATTCGTGGATACATGTTGGTTTTTGGATTCGCCCATTCCTCCTAATGATCTCAACGAATGTATTGTTGTGGATGGTAGAAAGCACGTACACGTCCCTTTTGTCCCTCCACTTCACAGCCAGAACATCCTCATTAAGTAAACTCACCGTCTCCCCTCTTCTTAATTTCTTGTTGACGAGGCTTTGAGGAAAGCCCTTCCGGTTCGTCCGTACAGTGCCGCATGCAGGTGTGTTCTTTCTATAAAGGATTCGGAACAGGCACAAACTTGCATAAAAATTGTCCACATACAAGTGGTAGCCTTTCTCCATGAGTGGGTTTAGGAGTTCCCAAACTGTTTTCCCGCTGGTTCCTATGCAGTCTGGGCAATTAGGGGGGTGTAGCTGGCTGTCCTTTCCTTCATATACAATGAAGGCATACGTATACCCTGTGGCTCGGTCACACAATTTATAGAGCTTCACCCCATAGTGGGACCTTTTGGTGGGAATAAATTGTTTTATGCCCAGCCTGCCAGAAAATTGTATAAGGGACTCATCCACGCATGTGTTGGTCCGGAGTAAACAACTGGGGAAAAAATTCAGTAAAATAATTTACTAGTGTCCGAATTTTATAAAGTTTATCAAAATTTGGGTCCTTGCGGGGAGGGCACTGGGTATTGTCATTGTAGTGTAGGAATCTCATGATCATTAGATATCTGGTCCTGGGCATTGTTGAGGAAAAGGATGGGCATGTGGTAGATGTGGCAGGATGACCAATATGAACGTACTTGGTTTTTATGGTTAGTCCCATACAGAATACGAGGCCCAAATTTCTTTTAAACTCCTCCACTGTTGGGGCTCTCCACTCGAATGGACGGGCATAAGAGGACGTTGGGTTACTGGATATAAATTGTTGTGCATAAAGGTTGCACTGGGCAACTATTGAGGCAAGCATGTCCTCAGTAAAAATTTAATTGAAAAAGTCAATCGGGGCAAAATTTTCTGTGTCCACCTGGACTCCTGGCTGGGCAGTGAAAGGAGAAATGTTGAATATATAAAAATAGATATATAGTGCCAATAACCATTTGATAGGTGTAAAGGTGAACAATATATACGTGGAACACAATATAAAAATACGTGCTCCCAAAACCAAGAAAACAAAAAAGAGTCCAAAGAAAAAAATATATATATATGTATATATATATTAAAGGCACTGTCCAAGCACTCTTAGAGTGATAATTGGCATTCTCCCAAATGGCAACAAATCAGCTTGACAGAGAGGCATGCAATCTTCTTTAAATCATGTGCATACAATTTAGATTCTTCCACCACTTAAGAGTTGACACCCAAGAAGTGCTGATATAATGGACTTTTACCAGAGCGATAGGGCTTGCTTAATTAAAAGAAAGCCAAAATCGCGTAGCCTGGTCACCCTTTTGAATTCGATCCCCCACCCGCATTCGGCTGTAGCGAGGACACCTGACGGAACCACGCCGACACGGAAGTAGAGGCTAACGCCTCCGTATCTGAGCCTGCAGTCCTAGTGCCGGGTTGGGCACTTGTTAGCGTAAGTGGCCACTTGGCCCTGCTTTGTTTTTAATTTTTTATCTCAAATAAACCGGTTGCACTATGAGTTGTTCTCTGCTTTTTCATGTCCCATCTGCCTAATTTTCCTGGAGAGAGATAGCATGTGACACCAGTGGAGGACGCACCATATGCTTGCAGACATTATTCTGCTTATGCGATTTTGGCTTTTTAATTAAGCAAGCCCTATCGCTCTGGTAAGAGTCCATTATATCAGCACTTCTTGGGTGTCAACTCTTAAGTGGTGGAAGAATCTAAATTGTATGCACATGATTTAAAGAAGATTGCATGCCTCTCTGTCAAGCTGATTTGTTGCCATTTGGGAGAATGCCAATTATCACTCTAATGCCCCGTACACACCATCACTTTATGTGATGAAAAAAAACGACATTTTCTGTGAAGTAAAAAATTACGTTTTTGAAACTTCAATTTTCAAAGACGAAGTTGCCTACACACCATCGTTTTTCTCACAATGTTCTAGCAAAGCGAGGTTACGTTCACCACGTTTTTCCATTGAAGCTCCCTTCATAAGTAGCTTCTAGGCATGCGCGGGTGAAAAAACGTCGTTTTAAACGACGTTTTTGCTACACACGGTCAATTTCTGTGAAGTAAAAGTTGACGTTTTGAAAAACGACACATAAAATTGAAGCATGCTTCAATTTTTTTTGGTCGTTTTTTAGAAGACATAAAACGACGTTTTCCCCCACACACGGTCAATTAAAGTGACGTTTTTAAAAACGTCATTTTTTTATCATCACATAAAGTGATGGTGTGTACGGGGCATAAGAGTGCATGGACAGTGCCTTTAATATATATACATATATATATATATTTTTCTTTGGACTCTTTTGTTTTCTTGGTTTTGGGAGCATGTATTTTTATATTGTGTTCCACGTATATATTGTTCACCTTTACACCTATCAAATGGTTATTGGCACTATATATCTATTTTTATATATTCAAGATCTAGTTATTATATATATCGCCTTATGCAGTTCATGCTGTCAGGGCCTTAATTGCATCTATATATTCACATTTGCGCATATATTTTAGTTAGTGTATGTTCTCTTTTTTCTGATACACTTATTAGGTATCGGGTATAGGGCTGCGCATCTTCACCGATCTCACGATTCGATGCGATTACGATTATCAAGTCCACGATTCGATTTGATTCCGCGATGCATCACGATGCATCACGATTGCAGCGCAAGTGCGCATGGCTTTCATCAAAAAAAAATTACGTACTCCATTTTTTTTTCTATCTGTTCTTAAAAAAAAAAAAAAAACACACACAACAACACTTCCTGCATGTTGCAAAGTCTAAACACAGCAGACATGCTACAGGAGATGGTCAGAGACTGCAGACATGCTACAGGAGATGGTCAGAGACTGCAGACATGCTACAGGAGATGGTCAGAGACTGCAGACATGCTACAGGAGATGGTCAGAGACTGCAGACATGCTACAAGAGATGGTCAGAGACTGCAGACATGCTACAAGAGATGGTCAGAGACTGCAGACATGCTACAGGAGATGGTCAGAGACTGCAGACATGCTACAGGAGATGGTCAGAGACTGCAGACATGCTACAAGAGATGGTCAGAGACTGCAGACCTGCTACAGGAGATGGTCAGAGACTGCAGACCTGCTACAGGAGATGGTCAGAGACTGCAGACCTACTACAGGAGATGGTCATAGACTGCAGACATGATTCAGGAGATGATTATTCTACCCCATGCACCGTCGCTACGTGTTAAAACAATGCACCCTCATCTTATGTGTGATCTGTGCTACTTCTAGCCACCGTGGTCACTCAGTGAAAGTGAAACGGTTGGTAAAGTGATCTCTATCTCTCCTTCTCCAATCTTCGTGGCACACTGGCATTGAACAAACAGCTACAACAACATATGCCATTTAATTAATTATGGTTTTATGTATTCATTCTCTTAGTGATTGATTCACATAACTTCATTACTTAGCTTGTTTGTATGATTTATGGTTTTGCTCATCACTGCCCCACACATGCACTACATTGCATTTGTGGGGCAGTGATGAGCTAAATCATACAAAACAAGGTAAGTAATGAAGTGTTGATCAATCAGTAAGACATTGGACAATAGATTAGAGCTAGACCTACATAAACCATAATTAAATGGTATGGTCACAAACTCAGTTTAATGTTTAGAAATACAGAATAATTCAGTTTACCCAATCACCATCATTAATATTTATTATTTACAATTATTATTACAGTCATACATTTGGCATATTTGAATTTTGCAGTCCACTCCACATGGTGCATCAAAGATATGATAATATATTATACTGTATTATATACCTTGGTTACAGTTATAAGTGTACTAGTAGTGATACTGTGACAGTCAGTGTCTCTGTTGTGTACCTGATGATGATGACGACGAGTCAGTTCTGCACTCAGCTACTCACTGCTGGAGGTCTCCTCTCCTGTTGCCTGTGAGGAGGACAGAGGACAAGTGCAGCCTGTCTCGCTCGGGGTCTCTCTCCCACAGTCCTGCAGCTGCTGCCCACAGCAGCCAGTTGTGAGTCGGCAACGTTCTCCCCCTGTACCAGGCAGCCTGCAGTGCACGCTGCATAGTAATGGTAAGCCGAGGACAGCTCTGGGAACTGGGACCGGAACTCACAACAGGTGTCACTCTGTCTCCTCTCACGTGTCTGCCAGTGAAGCAAGTGACACAGGGCGGCTGTGGATGACGTCGGCGGAAGGCGGAAAAAGACGGCGCTTACTTCGGCTGGGGACTCGGAGGAAAGCTAAGTGTCTGAGCGCTCTGGGGGGGGGGGGCTCCGGGGGAGGGCTACGCTGTGCTGGCGCTGCACGTGTCCGTCTCCTCTCCTCAGGACTCCGAGTGTGACACAGGGGAAGGCGGCAAAACTTTGGCTCCGCGCGGCAGGACGCGACGATGACGTCATCAACATGCATCGATTATTTAAAGCAACCGCATCGATGCAGAATCGCCGGGGGTCGAATCGCGATGCATCGCTGCATCGATTATATTCGACAGCCCTAATCGGGTATAGCGCCCCCCATCACTCAATTATTCACTGAATCAGAGATCTATATGTTCTCTTTTTTCTAGGGGAGCTGCTTTTTGATATATGATTTATTCTATTTATCCCACAATTTTAGTTTAATTTCTTTTGGCGCGAAAATCACTTCTCTACTCAAAAGAGAAATGTTGGCTTCTCCTGAATTAGGAGGAAGCCACAAGGGGTTCTGAAGGGAATAGGGAAGGCTGGCATGGGACCTAACCCTTTGGGACTGAGGCAACACCCCACTGGTACGTAACCTTGCTTGCCGAGGTACTACGTGTAACGCTACTGGCGTTATATTGAGCAGGACGAGCGCAGCCTTACCTAATACTGTTAGCTGCGCTCGTCTCCCTGACTCTGCCGCGTCACTTCCTGTGCGCCGCGGCTTGCGTTCCACGCTGGAACGCGGAAGCGCGCCCCCAGCAAGACTCCTCGTTTCCCGCGCTGCGCGGGCTATTTAAACGCGCAGCAATGACGGCAGGGTGTTCCGCTATTCTGTTGGACCCCTGCCGTCACCCGGGACCGTTCCTCAACTCCCTGTCCACCTGCTGACAAGAAGACCCTCACTGACTACTTCTCCTGGACCAGGATCTCCGCACCCCCCAGGCCTGAAGCCACAGTCTGTCCATCCAGGACTTGGATCAGCTCACCCTGCAGACCTCAGCTTCTCAGGCTTCCTATCTCCAGCCATACACTGCAGACTTGATTAGGCATCTCTAATTGCTATCAGCAGAACCGCAAGTATCACTACCTTAACTAATTGCATAGCCAGGCTATACTGAACTGTACTTGTATGGGACTTTGCATATCAGATACATTATTGTCACCAAGAGACCTGCCTGTATATATTTTGTTTCTATCTCAGTTTAATATACTTTGCCTTCATCTGCATTACTTTGAACCAGGGACACTAAGTAGTAATATTGCAATCTGATATCTACAAATACCTACTTGCATATAGACTCTGGCATTCACTTATACTGCAAATACAAGCTTATGAATTAATAAGCTCTTTTGATTTTGTTGGTACTCGATCTGAGGTTGTGATGATATAAACCATTAACTCTTAACCATACTTTAGAGTGACTAATTGGTTTACACCTGAGAAACCTCCGCAGCTGAGATCCAATTAATCAAATATAAAAATAACAGGACAGGATCGTCACACTTCGGTGCTGGTGGATGGCACTGCCTCCTCAGCAATATGCCTTTGTCTGGTGGGCAGGCCCTCATCCTCCTCCTCTGAGGCTGTCACTGTTCCACTGCTAACTATCGGCTCGTAGTCAAAGTCAGATTCGGTATCTGAATTTGCGGAGAAATCCGAATCAGAGAGCTCCCTGTTGCTCCCGTCGGCCGCAAGAATTTCGTACGCCTCCTCGGCTGAAAATGATCTTTTAGCCATTGTTGGTGAGGACACGGATACGTGGCACTAGTGACCTTAATAAAAGATGGCACGTGGCACTGATGACACTGACGGGTGGCACTGACGGCAGATGGCACTGGCACGAGCAGATAGGACAGGCAAATGGGACTGGCAGATGGCACGGGCAGATGGCAGGTAGCACTGATGGCAGGTAGTAGTATATAACCAATGGTCTAAAAATACAAATACTGTAGTGAAGATAATATTGTTATACACATTTTTACAGATATAAATAGTACCTCTGTCACTAAAAGGGCTAAGTTTCCCACATGGACATAATTCTTATTTGGCTCCGGTGAAAACTTAGGCGGAAAGTCTTCTAAAATAAAATAAAACAAAGAATTTAAAGTATTTAGCATTTCACATCAGTAACACGTTTTTGGCTATCACAATGTATTTACAAATAATATGTATTGCAAAAAAAGAAAAAGGGGGCGAAAGGTACAGAAGGAAACATTTGAAAAATGTTGTCAATGATGCAGTGTCACATAATATGAGGATAAACGGTGTAGTTCATGAATGGACTAACATCAACTCAGGACATGTGACGATTTAGAACAGGGGTCTCCAAACTGCGGCCCGGGGACCAGATGTGGCCCTTTGCCTGCCTTTATCTGGCCCTTTTGGGCACACTTCATCCCACTGATATGAGACATTATTCTGCCCTCCAATACCAAAAATAGGGTGCCATTTCTCCCACGACACCAACAGTGGGGCACTATTCCTCCCCCTAATACCCAAGATGGGGCATGGTTTACTTCCACTGATGCCAGAAAAATATTCTATTCCCGCTGGCCACAGTGCGGCCCCCTAAAGTCTGAAGGACAATAAACTGGCCCTCTGTTCCGAAAGTTTGGAGACCCCTGATTTAGAAGATCAGGAAGAATTTTGACTTGCCTGTAAACTCCATATCTTTGAGTACTGTACAGGACATGGCAACTTATTCATAAATCATGGTTTACAGACTTCAGGTGAATATACAATGGCAAGCTTTTGAAAACCCCCCCCCCCCTTTCGGGATAACCTCCCCCATAACCCTACAGTCACTGGAACCACTAAGCCTTGGGCTCCTGCAGGGTACTTTTCTGTCCACATCCACTTGTTAAATTTCCAGATTTTGAAGGACGGTTACCTTGTGTTTGCACCACACCATCTTACTGGGGTTTAGTAGCCACAGCTGTGGAACTCTCACCTCTCAGGGCATGCTACTGGGTACCTTTTACTAGCTTTTGCTATGGCCCCTGACCTTGGAGGACATCGCTTTTTGGACTATCATCCTGGGGCCTAGAGCTATCGAACAGTATGCTGGGACTGTCACTGCAACCTTGGGATCCCCCCCAAATGACCGATAGTATACTGTATGGGTGTCTGTTCCATGTACGCCTATGTAGGCGCTGGACTGTCTGGGGTGGGCATTGTTTAGAATATTGTGATCAAGTTCTAATCTAATTTTGTGTGGTATGAATTCTGTGTGAATTTTCAATAAAAAGTGGTTCCTGTGTCATCTAGTTCTTGGGTGCAATTCCCATATATAATTCTTTGTTCCAGCAGCAAGGAAGCAGCTCTCTGGCGGTGATACCCAGTCAGGGTGTCAGAAGTCTGTAACACCCTACTTCACGAGTCCTCAGTTTTGCAGTAAACAATGCAGAGGAAACAAGAGGCATTTAGGGAGGATTGTCTGTGTCCTGTACTGTACTCCAAGATATGGAAAATACAGGCAAGTCAAAATGTATCATAATCGTACAGTACAGGACACCGGAAAGAAATGCAAGAGTGGGTAAATGGAACGGTGTCAACAGGCCTATAATACAATGGGGTAAAAAGACATAAGTTTAGAGTGCTGCTGCAGCCAAAAGCTGCAACCGCAGAAGAATGGACAGCCACCTGGTAAAGCATTGAGAAAGTATGAACAGGAAAGCAGGTGGCAGCCTTACACAGTTGGGCAACAGAGGCTTGGATACTCCTATAGACTTGGTGGAGCATAAGTTTGTGTAATCAAGTTCCAGATGAACCCGACAGTGGTAGATTTTGAAGCAGGGAGCCCATTGCGAAGTCCCAAGGAAAAGACAAACAAGAAATCTACTTGTCAAATTAAGGCAGTAACTTTCAGGTACGTTCTACTTTCACAAAGGTGTTGAATTTTAATGCAGTCGTTAAGGCGCAATAATGTACCTAAAGCAGGGCTGCCCAACCTTTTGGAGAGTAAGGGACACTTTAGCGACTTGGTAACCAGTTGTGGGCCACAATGAGCGGAGCGGGCAGATGACAGGTCTGTGTCCACTCTGCATATGCAGAGCAGACACGGACACAGCCCGCTCTACTCTATGCACCCTCCAATCCAGTCAACCAGGACGGAAGGGGACGGAATCCCCTTCTGTATTTTTTTAAGCAGATCGGATAGGGGATAGGCAGGTGTAAAAGGACACAAGGCCATTTACATCAGCCGCTCAATAGAGGGCCCGATTGGGTCTGCCTGAAAAACTGACTCAATTGGACTGATCCTGTGAAAGGGGCCCAAGGCTGCTATACAGGAAGCATCGGCACTGCTCTCTACTGCAGCCGCATGCTTCCTCTATCGCCGGCTCCTGTCACACGGATGCTCGGAGATGGCAGGGAACCAAAGATCCTCAAATTGCCCTGTAAAGTTTTAAAAAATGTTTTTTAACTAGGCTAGATTGGAACACGATCGCTTTTGAGACATTGCAACTATGCCCTAAAACACCAATGCTCATAGGGAAATTCAATAGAAGTTAAAGGAGGTGGTTGCAAAACATCACCTGACAAACTCTGCAGACAGCATTATTTTTTTCTCATCACAACGCAAGACAATGATAATGTTGTTTACACTTCCATCTAGAACAATGTGACAACTACAGCACCAAAAGGCCGGAGCTAGAAAGGATCCCTGGTTATGGATACAAACAAGAGTAGTTTGTTGCAATTGGAGATCAGGATGTCAATTTCCAGAGTCCCTCACCTTCGGTATATATGATAAAACACATCTGGATTAAGCGAGCATTTCCTCTTTTCCAAATGGTGGCAGCTGAGATAATTGAACTGCCATCTGCCCATTCCTGGGGATTTGATTTGCTTTTTTAAAAGGCAGTCAGACTTCCCAAGCCCTATTAATGGTTGCTATATGCCACTGTAGTGACATTGACTGACAGCACCTAATACGGGCGTCTCTCGTAAGGGGGGGTTGTTTTCTTTCTCAATTATATTTCCAGCCTGAGAAGGATAGAAAAACCAGCCTGAGAACAAGGAAGGTCTTACCTGACTGGACAGGAGTGTGGGTAATTTCAGGAAGAAGTCTTATTTTGCCTTGCTGATAGAATGTTCCGCTGGAGAGTTAAGTGAAATTTGGAGAAAGGTACTGTTTAAACCTTCTTTCTTTGCCAGGACCTGTGCTCCACTCTTAAACTTAGCTGGCCAGGCCATGTTTGCAATTTTTCCATTGGTTTTTATTTTTCCTTTCAGCTTTTAGAGTTTGTTAAAAGCACATGACCAGTAGAATAAAAAAAAAAGTGCTACCGATTCTTAGGGCACCGCGATATTGGAGCAAATGTTTTTCAAAACAATATTAACGCTAACAATACAGAAAAATTAGTGTTGCAATCTTTTGTACCACCTGTCCCACCTTTTTAGATTGCAAGCTCTTCTGAGCAGGGCCCTCTAAATCCTCTTGTATTTTATAGTATTACAACTGTATCGTCTCTAGGGTTGTCCAGATACCACTTTTTTGAGAACGAGTACCGATCCTTTTTTTCAAGTACTCGCTGATACCGAATACCGATACTTTTTTTAAATGCCATGTGACTTTTTTTTTTTTTTACACAATTTTTTTTTTTACAGTGATTTTTTTTTTAAGGGGGGGGGGGGGGGTAGGGTGGATTGTCTTTTTTTTTTTTTTGATTTATTTACATTTTATTTTTTTAATTAAAAAAAATGAAAAAGAAAAAAATTGTAATAATCAGTCCTGTTGGGGGCTTTGGTGAGATATCAGGGGTCTTAACAGACCTCTGACATCTCCCCTTTAAGACAGAGAAAGAGACTAGGGACACAGATTCCCCAGTCCCTTTCTCTGCAGCCTCAGCTTAAATTAATGGAGGGAAGCTCCTCCATTCATAAACTGAAGCATCGTAAACACAAGTTACGATGCTCAAGTTATGTGAATGGACAGAGTCAGTGATCACTGACTCTGTCCATTCGGAAAAGGTAGGAGCCAGGTTTAGCGGCTCCTACCTCCGCTCTCCATCAAGACAGATTGAGGGGCGACAAGAAGACATGGGGGGGGGGAGAGCGACACGAGGGAGAGCGACACGGGGGAACAAGACGGCATTGGGGAAGAGCTGCACGGGGAGAGTGGCACGGGGAACAAGATGACACTGGGGAACAAGATGGCACGGGGGGGGGCGGGATGAGGGAGAGCGGCACTGGGGACCAAGACGGCACTGGGGAAGAGCTGCACGGGGGAGAGCGGCACGGGGAACCAGACGGCACTGGGGAACAAGATGGCACGGGGAACAAGACGGCACTGGGGAACAAGAGGGCACGGGGGAGAGCGGCACGGGGAACAAGACGGCACTGGGGAACAAGAGGGCACTGGGGCAGAGCGACTCGAGGGAACAAGAAGGCACTAGGGGAGAGCGGCACGGAGGGGGAGAAGACAACACGGAGAAGACTAGTAATTCCCCCCACCACCCGATACCTGACTGCCCAGGTATCGGGTGAAGTACCAAGTATACAAGTACTTGGGAAATGCTCGATATTGGTACCGATACTAGTATTGGTATCGGGACATCCCTAATTGTCTCCCTTTTATATTGTAAAGTTCTGCGTAAACTGTTGGCACTATATAAATCCTGTATAATAAGAATAATAATAATACCCGTCCACGACGCTGGACTGTAGATAGAATCCAGGCTTCACCTTTCATTGAGAGCATAACCCAGGATTGCATTGCAGGATCCTGGCGCAGTATACTTAACTTTGTCCCCAGGATCCTGCGATGTCCCCCCGCTGTGTCTGTGTCCTCTGCCCGATGCCTCTGTGTGCCGGGTTCCATTCCCTGCGAGCGTTGCGATGCAAAATACATAACACATACAGTACACTGTAATCTTAAAGATTACATTACTGTATGAAATCATTTCACATTGTTTGTCCCTAGTGCTTTGTCCAGTGCCCTGCATGCACTTTTATATTACATGAACTGTTATTTCTGCCTGGTAACTTGAGATTGTCCATGGCAACCAAAAACTGTCCCTTTACGTCAAAAATTTGATTTTTGTACTCCTTTTCTCTCAAGTTCATTGATGGACACAGCACTTTCAATCTTGACCTTAGGGTTATATCGCCACCTTCAGGAGAGGACTAGGCATAACATGTAAAAACAGCAAAAACTGCACAGTACTGCCCAGGGGGCTGTCCTACTGGCTATAACCCCCTCACACTGCATCCAGCAGCTCAGTTCGACAATAAGCAGTACAAACATAAAAAAGGAGGGGTGGGTGCCGTGTCCATCAATGAACTTCAGAGAAAAGGATTTTACGGTGAGTACAAAAATCCTATTTTCTCTCTCGCTCATTTACGGACACAGCTCTTTCAATCTTGAACTTAGGGGCGTCCCCAAGCAGTGTAAAAAAAAAAAACGAGGGGTGATAACAGCAACAAAAAACTCCACCCATAACAACCAGAGCTGCTCAACGGAGGAGTCGCAACCTTAAAAGGCCACCTGCAAAACCTTGTAAAATCAAGTGAAAGTGTGAACGGACGACCAGGTCGCCGCCTTACACACCTGGGAAACTGACGCTTGATGTCAGAAAGCCCAGGAGGCACCAATTGCCCTGATCGAATGTGCTGTGACAGGAAAGGGAGGCGCCCACCCTTTAATGGCATAAGTCTGGATCACGATCTGTCTAATCCACCGTGAAATGGTGTCCGACAAGACAGACAGGCCCTTCTTCGGACCAGCTACCGGCACAAACCGTGAATCTGACCTCCGAAACAGAGCGGTAGCAGAGAGATACACCCTCAGAGCCCAGACCACGTCCAAGGAATGCAAAGCAACCTCTTTAGGATGCGACGGCCGAGGACACAAGGATGGAAGCACAACGTCCTCATTTAAATGAAAGGCCAAAACAACCTTTGGGAGAAACGAAGGCTGCGGGCGAAGTACCGCCTTATCCTTGTGGAGGATCAAGTACGGAGACTTGCAAGACAAGGCCGCCAACTCAGAAACCCTCCTTGCAGATGTAATAGCGATCAGAAAGGTTACTTTCTGAGAGTGTCAATAGGGGGGATTTCCCCAATGTTCTCAAACGGCGACTTCTGAAGCACCGAGAGCACCAGATTTCAATCCCACGGAAGCAGCAGTGACCACATGTCGAATCCCTTGCACAAACTTACTCACCAATAAATGAGCCGCCAGGGGTCGCTGAAAAAAAAAAAATACAGCCAAGGCTGATATCTTCCCCTTAATGGTGCTTAAGGCAAGATTTTGATACACTTCCAACTGCAAAAAAAGCAGGATCCTGGAAACCGAATATGTACACGGACGCCAGCCCATCTCCTCACACAGAGATGTAGGCCTTCCACACACGATGATAAATCTTCCGAGAAGATGACTTCCGTGCCCTCAGCATGGTGGAGATCACCGAACCTGATAGACCTCGGTCCCTTAGCACCTGACCTTCAGTCATGCCGTTAAAGCCAGCGACTGTAAAGCAGGATGAAGTATAGGACCTTGCTATAGAAGGTCCTCTTGCGTCGCCAAGGAACATCCGACATCATCCGGACTATGTCGGCGTACCAGGGAAGCCAAGGTCAATCTGGGGCAATTAGAATCACCGGAATCCCCTTGGTCTCCACTCTGCAAACCAGACAAGGGGGAAGTTATAGCAGGGGGAAGGCAAAAAAAAAGCCGATAATGCCCCCATGGAGCTACCAACGCGTCTGCCACATCCACCCAGAGATCTTTGGACCTGGCCACAAACCTCAATACTTTCCAATTGAGTCGAGAACCCAGGAGAGCCAAGTCTGGCGTGCCCCATCTCAGGCAAAGGAGTCAAAATACATACGGATGTGGCGACCATTCCCCTTGGTCCAGCATCTGACAACATGGGTAGTCCGCTTGTCATTTTTCTACGCCCGGAATGTACAATGCCGATAGAGCCGGCACGCATTGCTCTTCCCACTGCAGGATGAGAGCAACCTCCAATGCTGCAGCTGAGCTCCTCGTTCCTCCTTGATGGTGGCGTTGTCCAACTGGATCCTGACTGGGCATCCCTGCAGCCTCCATGACCATGTGGAGAGGCACTGCCTGATCGCCCGAAGTTCCAGAACATTGATCGGTAGGCGGGATTCTTCCTGCGTCCAGCGACCCTGTGCCGACTGCATGCCCCAAATCCCCCAAAAGGGTCAGGCAGGCGTCCGGCGTGATCACCGTCCAATTATAAGGAAGCCGCAGCCTTGAGAGAATAACTCGTGCCTCTGAGTAGTCCAGAATCAAGCCCAGGTACTCCAGGCGTTGAGTCGGCACCAACACTGACTTCTGGAGGTTCAGTACCAAACTCCCGAAGAGTCTGACTGGCGATGGCCACATCCTCCCCTAATTCTGAGACGGAAGCTGCTCTCAGAAGAAGGTCGTCCAGGTTTCCCACGATCGCGATCCCTTGTTGTCTCAGCAAAGCCAGAATCGGGGCGAGCGCCTTAATAAAAACCATTGGAGCCGACGCCAGGCCAAAGGGGAGAGCTACAAATTGGTAGCGCTCGTCCCCGACCGCAAATTGCAGAAACTTCTGATGCCTGGCGCATATGGGGACATGCAAGTATGCGTCCTTGATGTAGAAGGACGCCAAAAAATCCCCCAGATGGAGTGCAGCGACCACAGAGCCAACGATTCCATCCTGAACCTTTGTACTTTTACAAAGCAGTTGAGGGCCTTGAGATCCAGGATCGGACGAACCCCATCCTTCTTTGGGACTACAGATTGCAGTAGAATCCCTGAAACCATTCCGGCGACGCCACAGGTACCATCACCCCGCGCCTCAGCAGGTCTTGCACTGCCCCAAACAGGGCGCCCCCGACGGGCTGGAAGATGATGCAGGTTGGAGGGAAAAAACCTGTTTGGCGGACAAGAAAGACTATCTTGTATCCTGATGACACCACTTCGTAAACCCACTGGTTGGAAAGGAGGGAGGCCCACCAAGCTGCAAATTCCCGAAGGCGATCCCCCACCAGAGAGTTTGGGTGAGGGCAAACCTTCATGCAGCCGTAGATTTGCTTGCAGGCTTGCGAAACCAGGGACGCTTCTGTCCCTCAGCGGGGACCTTGTTGGCCTGGGAATGCTTACCTGTGGACCACCCAGGCGGACTAAAAAAACGCTTCTGAGCGGAAAAGGCGGGCCCTGGCCTACAGCGTTGCTCCTTACCTTTTCTAGATTGTGGAAGCAACGTGCTCTTTTGTTTGTTTGGTTTTTTTTTTCTCTTTTCTCTTTTTTTCTTTAGTATTAGCTAGTAGCGGGTAAATCATAGTTTTCCCTTGCTTTCGATATAAGATATAAAAATTGCTTATACTCAGAGTATGTATTGACATGTTTTGATTATGTGCTACTGTGTGGTACTTAGGGACCTTGGCTGTATTTTGTACTCTGATTTTTTTCCTTTCCTTAATAAAAAAACAATTAATTAAAAATTTGCCCGAGCCTTCTTAGATGCCTGGTCCGTAGGCCAGCATTTTAGCCAAATCAGGCGACAGAGCCCCACAGCAGATACTAAGGTTCTAGAAAGCAAAAGGAGCCATATCCAAGGCCGCATCGCAGACATAATTAAGGCCATGCACCAACTGTTCTGGCCAGTTCCATGCAGACCTGGGAAGCCTGTCGCTTTTCCAACTCTGAGCAACAATTTAGCCCATTCAGTAAGCGTCTGACACCAGGGCCGTGGCCAATACTGGCCGCAATGCTGACCCCACCACTTGAACATGGACTGGGCGACCTCCTCGGCCCACCTATCAGCGGGGTCCCTAAAAGCCAGGGTCTCCTCCACCAGAATCGTGGTAACCTTATTTAACCTGGAGACCGGGGGGTCCACAATCGGGGGGAGATGTCCATTTCTTCAGGAAACTCTCCTCAAAGGGGTACCGTACCGCCATGCGTTTTGGGACCGAAAATAAATTAAAAGCTTTAGTGTACCATTAAGACTTCACTAAATCCAAAACATCCAGGAGAGTCTGACACATTAATTCAGACCATGGCCCACATCTGGAAAGGACAAAGGGCAGGGGAAACATTTGGGTAGGCTGACTGTCCACCAGATAACAGATAGCACTAAAAAGGCAGAAAACTAATAATGTGCATTCTGGGCGTCTATTGAAACCAGAAAATCCAGGAGGGAAGCAATGACCAACCTGGCATTTTGCATGCAAAACTTCTGAACCAATAGGAACAAGCGAACAGCCATCAGATCCAGAATGGATCTTTATGGTTCCCATTCAGTTTGGGAACTGACAGAGAAACCCCAGAACGCAAGGGGTTTCAATAACATTTCACTTTACTTATTTTTATCAATTTTAATAACTATAGAATCTGACAGTTCTACTTCCCCAAAGTCTTCCACATCAGGCACTGCTTGCAGAATAGGATAGACATTACTTCTACTCAAGGTGTAGTTTTATGGAGAACTAAGCAGAAGAGAACAGAGAAACAGAATTTCATTCAAAACCGGTACTAAGGTTGGCAATAAACCAGGGCCCTACCACACATAGTACCTCATCAGCCAAAGCATGGATACCTTGAGTCCAAAAACCCGATTTCTGACCTGGCTGGTCACCCCAGACCCAGAAACTGCAGAAATCCTAGCCAAGCACAAATTGCACCTGAAATAGGGCCAGCCATTCAGCATAACACAGAGAACACACAAATGCACAGGACAGTAATAAGTACAGATAATATGGAAAGTAAAAAGAAACGTTAAAAAGTAATTCAACAGTCAAGGGTCTTGGAAAGAGTACTCCATGACACCAATTTACAGAAATAAGCACAGCACAAGGGGAAGTCACCGTAAGCAAACAAACAAGCGGTGTCTTTAGAGTTATCATTTCCGGCTCCGAAGGACCAATTAATAGTGAAACCCAGTTTTTCGGCTATGGGCCGAGGTCGGCAAGTGGTTAAAAGGGTTATAAAGGAAAACATTTTTTTCCCTAAACAGCTTCCTTTACAGTACAGTCCTCCTTCACTTACCTCATCCTTTGATTTTGCTTTTAAATGTCCTTATTTCTTCTGAGAAATGCTCACTTCCTGTTCTTCTGTCTGTAACTCACCATCATGATGCCAGGCTTTCTTCCTGGTGTGGAGAAAGCCTCCTGAGGGAGCGAGCAGGAGTGTCAGGACGCCCACTAACACACAGCTCCTTTCTCTATCTGCAAAGTAGAGTGTCCTGACTTGCCTGCTCGCCCCCTCCCCCCTCAAGAGGCTTTCTCCACACCAGGAAGAAAGCCTCGCATTACGGTGGTGAGTTAGACAGAAGAACAGGAAGTGAGCATTTCTCAGAAGATATAAGGACATTTAAAAGCAAAATCGAAGGATGAGGTAAGTGGAGGACTGCACTAAGGTAAAGGAAGCTATTTAGGGGGGAAAAAATTCCTTTACAACCCCTTTAAGGATGGGCACTCTACGGTAATGGCATCTGTGAAAATGTTGCTTCTCAGGGGCCAGTGGGAGTGTGGTGGACTTGGATGGAGAAAAATGCTCACTTTATCCCCTTCTCTTTACTCCTTTTCCTCTTAATGTGCAGGCTCTCCTTTTAGTAGCTACTGCACCATGCAGTAGAAATGCATGATGCAGTTGCTACTAAAAGGAGAGCTTGCACAGTGGATCTCAAACTTTATATCTGCAGAATCTTTAAATGAAGGAACCTATTCAAATGGTACAGTGAGATTCTTGTTTAAGATTGTGGTGGCAGAAACTACCAGAACAAACCACTTATTAATATACTTTTTCCGCCACTGGCTAGAGCTTGGCAATAATTTACGGAGGACTGAAAATAATCTACAGATTAATCCAATTGTCAAATTGGCCCTTTTATTTGTTCATGAATAGGGGACATTTTTTTAGATTTATCAGGTCTCCTTGTAAAAGAATCAAGTGCGACAATGCCAAAGTTTTCCCACAGCAGAAGTGAGCATATCCCCAATGGTAAACATTGTGTGAAGCTGCCGTTTCAGTTGTGTACTAGTTTGGGGGTGAGAAATCTTCTGCAGCCTCCTCTTAAACACTGTCTTCAGGTCCTCTTCATTCCCTTCTAAAGTCTACCTCTTCTAGGCAAAGGCAAATCGTGAACTGACTAAGATGGTGGAGCTGAAGAAGGGGCCTAAAGTTTTTAAGCCCTAGGCATAGATGGCTCTATTAAAGCCATTACTGATCCCAGAAATTGTAACAGTTGCAGAAAAATCTGACTCATGTCAACTGCTTATTGCGTACCTGAAATAGAACTAGGCAGAGTTAGATGCAGAGACTAGTGTTAATATCAGGTCCTGCGCAATACAAGAGAGAATATTCACCTGAATTTATACCGTGGCTCCATTTCTGCCATAGCTACAGGGTGACGGTAATCTCTGGTGGAGTACAGTGTGCAACCGAGAAATCGTAGAATGCAGCAACCCAGGTATGTTATCCTGTAGTGGAGTCCTTGGGGTAAAAGAGCAGGAGGAAGCGCCAGAGTGACACAGGATTTAGGTTGGAAGTAGTGGTAAAATGTGTGACCAGTGGTGTGATGCCAGTCACCCGAGACTGAGCTCTAAGTGATTCAGTTTTAGTGCCAAGAAAAGCTTACACTATAAAATTAATACATTCCAAACATAGCTCTGGTGTTTACAGCAATGGTCAGAGCTACAGGGTGACCCTGTCTCATCTGTCCAAAACCTTTGTCCCTATAGAGAGTCCATGCTCCGCCCATCATGGAGGGTATACTCCCCGAAGGGGTCTTCAGGGTTTGTATTCCACAGGGATGGACCACACCCTGGACCTGTGGCACTCTACAGCCAACTAAATCCATTGCACAAAGTTAAAAGCCAAGTGCCCATGCAGGATTCAGTGTTCAAAGAAACATTAGAGGCTGTTCCCATGGTGTGGGGGTCTGGGTACAGCTCCAAAACCTTTACAGAGGTTGCACCGACTTGGATACACTGCTTAAATTGTGGCATTAGAGGCTAGTGAAGAGTTGATTAAAGAATTGAAGATAAAATCATAAAGTAGTTTAGCCTGTGAAACTCTGCACCCAAGTTAAAAAAATGTGGCATGGGAGCAAGACTCTTGCTTGTATTGTTACAATTTGGATTAACAGCAAAACCGTAGCTCAGGCTTCTGTTTTCTCCAAACCCTCCCCAGCCGCCAGTCTGAAAGAGCCATAATGGCAAAAGGGTCACCTGCAACAAGATCACAGGCAAAACTGGGCGATAGGTTTAGATTAGATAACTGCCTTCCTTCCATCTGCTGTGATCACTCGATTCAAAAAAATCAGGCTCTGTTTCTAATTGCTCCAACAGGTCTTGAGGTCTTGTCTTGGCAAATGAGTTGACGGTGTTCCTTCTGATCAGGTGATAAGTTATTTGAAACATTTTTGCACACTTTTCTCATGTTTATATCCTGAGCCAAGATTTCAAGAACAATTTATTTGTCAAATCCCATTTCCTCTGCAATCATTCTTATAGCGAGCAGTCATTCACGGTTGAGAACAGACCTCCCTGCATCCATATTCTGTTCCATTTATAATGAAGAGGGGGGTCCTGGTCATTGTTCATCTTAAACACCTTCTAGTCTTTCCTTGAAGGCCTTGTGCCATCGGTACACTTGTGCTTCTCCATAAGCTTTCATTACCATTTCCAAAAAGTTTCTGATGTATTTTTCCCAATTTCACACAACATTTTTATCACGTACCACTGTTCCAAACTTGCTTGCATTTTTCATAATATAAGACACTTGAACGTGGTGTGTCAAAAAAAAAAATGTCTTGATGCTCGACAGGGCTGGAATGCAACTGATCAGTGTTCTAAGGTATACCCTGTAGCCCACCTCAAGTGGCCTTGGCAAGCTTTTGCCTTCACAGAGCCCTCTTGAGTGTAGGAACTTCATTCTCATATTCTGGACACACCTTGTATGTGTTTATATGTTGTATATGTTTTAGTGTCTGAGTGTGCCTCTGCTATCAGAGCTAAAATGTTCGTTCTTTAATTTCTGTACTGTGTGTAAAGGGGGTGTGTCCCTTTCCTCCAATCAGCTCTAACTGCAGCTTCCCACCCCCTCCTCTGTGTTCCTGACAGATGAAGCAGGAATTGTAAGAGATGTAAAAAAAGAAGACTGCAGATAAAGTAAAACTTATGTCGGAGGATTTATTAAATCTCTGTATCATTGGAGGCTATTCCCTTTAATTGGTATATGCAAGGGTTTACAAATACTTTAAAACAGCACTGAGCAAACAGGGGTAAATATTTGTATATAAAAGATATAAAAAAAAATGTCCATTTGAAATATATCGAACATATGCTTGAAGCAACATGGAAGCTGCTGTTAAAAAAGGCTATGTACAAAGCAAAAACAAAAAGATACAAGTCCACAAACCTCTGATTTCTTTATCCAGATCCTTAGCTGTACTAAGACAAGTGCTTGCACGATTCTAACACAAAAAATAAAAAATACAAATTAGCAAAAATAAAAGCATTCATAAAAACTACAGTGTACAGTATAGACTACTACTTTACATTTCCTACAGGTTTGTTTTTCTGTAAATCCTCGGAATGACCGGCAGACCCTTTTTGTATTCCGAGCTTGCAAGTTTCCATAAAGCACTGATTCAGAAGGTTACTGTAAAAGAGATAATTATTACCACAAAACACAGTTTAAAAACATCTATCCTGAAAAACTGACTTCTGTCAGTATTACAAGTGGATACTTACTAAGGCGGCGTTTTCACTTTAGTGAGCTATGAATAAACAAATATAAATTGCAATTAAAAATAAGAATGCATAAATACACGTTACTGTAAATTTTAAGAAAGTGCAGAAAGAGTAGAGTAAAAAACTCTAATATAAGTTAGCCTGACAAAAGGATTTACTTAAAGGATCACTAAAGGAAAAAACATTTTTTGCTGAAATGACTGTTTACTGGGTATAGAGACATAAAAGTTAACTGATTCCTTTTAAAAATGATTAAAAATAGATTAAAATCAATCATATAATGTGCCTGCAGTTTAAAGTGGAGTTCCAACCACAATTAGCATTTTTTTAATGTATGTCCTTTCATCCTGCGTTTTTAGAATATAAATCTGGTCGCTTACTATTTTACAATCAGTCGCGGATCCGCATAGATATTCAAAAAAGATAGTTTATAAAACTATATCTACACCGTTGTCATTTTGCTTGTGGGCAATGTGAAGCCTACAGGCACTTACTTCCTCGAAGTCTTGGATGGGGAGTGATAATTGGACAGCGCACTGCATCCTGGGAAATGATGACACACATTTCCCAGGAGCATTAGAGGGAGATGATGTCAGAATCCTAGGTGGATTCAAAGGCAGATTTTGTGGGACCGCATAGCAACAGGCATTTCCAGAGGAGTAAAAAAAAAAAAAAAAAATGTTTTTTTCTTTTTTAGTCTTAAGCTAGAGTTTAAAGCAAAATTGTTTTTTTGATGGAACCTCCACTTTAACTTTAGTTTTTAAACTGGTTTCGTGTTTCTGTGAAGTAAAGAGACCCACAGAACAAAAACAAACAAATCCAGGGCAGTGTTTTGTTTTTAAAATGAATCGTGATTGGTTCGGTTAAGTTTTAGACACACAGTAATGACAGCTTAGACCATCGTGAAAAGCTCCCAGTATGATGGTTATAAGGAAACAGGCAACCAGGAAGTGTGGAGATCACAGCAGAATTACAGCAACTTCAAAGCAAAAACGAACAATGAGGACATGAAACCAGTACTGCAGTAAGGTAAAGGAAGCTATTTAGCTAAAAAAAAAAAAAAATCCTTTAGTGATCCTTTAACCACTTGCCACCGGATGACGTACCCATATGTCACGGGACTAGAGATGTAAAACTTCTTTGAATTTTGAAGCCATGAAAAAAAAAAAAAAAGAAGTTTTTCTATTTTTCTGGGGGGGAAAAACCGTGTGGAGTAGTAGTCATTTTGTTAGACTGGGAAGGTGAAATGCAGTTATTCAGGAAATAAACCAAGTTGGCTTTTTAATCACTTGCTTACAGTACACTTATACCCCCTTCCTGGCCAGGCCAATTTTCAGCTTTTAGTGCTGTCCCACTTTGAAAAACAATTGCGTGGTTATGCTGCACTGTACCCATATGATTTTTTTTTCACACAAATAGAGCTTTCTTTTGGTGGTAATCACTACTAGGTTTTTCAGCTAAACAAAAAAGCCTGAAAATTAAAAAAGTTTGTTATAAAATTGTCTTCTTTATTGATGTGCGCGAATGAGGCTGCACCGATGGGCACTGATAGGTGTCACTGACCAGGAGGTACTAATGAGCCTGCTCTGATAGGCAGCACTGATGGGCATTGCTTAGCAGTACTTCTGTTTACATCATGTGATCAGCTGGCATTGGCTGAGAGCCGATCATGTGGCAAAGGATCACAGAGTGCACCACCCACGCGGGCATCAAGCCCATCTTTCGGCTATAGCGCAAGCATCAAGTCGTTAAAATTGTATATTTTTTATTACAAATGGAGTAACAAGAACTGTAGATGTTTAAAAAAAAAAAAAAATACACACACGAGAACAGGTAATCACCCCCTTTTATCCTTTATGAATTTAAAATCATCTACTGTATCAACCAACAATCGACCAACTGTAGGAGGTACAAGATGGACCTCACAAGCAAACCCTGCAGAGCCCCCCAGTGGCAACAATGCACATTTCTCTTGTTTCAGAATTGCATAGAAAAGTACAGTGTTACCTGAACTGTATTTCCAGGATTTGCTGGTCTTCAGCTGAGAGAACTTGTAATAATTTAAGACTTTACATAACATCTCAGGAATCTTTCATTAAGGTTTTTACGTTAACCACTTGACAACCTCCCTATAGCCAAAGTACGGCTACAGGGCGGTTGCTTAACTCTGGGAGTCCGTTAATTAACGTCCTCCCAGAGAATCGTTCCGGCGCGCGCACACAAAAACATCCGTGCGCGCCAGGTCCACGAGACCCGTAGCAACACAGATCGCGGTAAACGCCCAATGACAGCGGCCGTTTACCATGTGATCGCTCCGTCCAATGAAAGAGCGATCACAAATGTAAACCGACAGACAGCAGGGTCATTGCAAGTTCATCACTCTCCTCACACTGATCCAGCGTGAGAGGAGAGGAGAGTGATTTGTGACCCAAACAGTGAGTTTTTTTCTATTGAGCAGTGCCACCAAACACCAGTGCCTCTACAGTCCACACCTGTGCCCATCAGTGTCACACCTGTGCCCATCAGTGCCATCTGCGCCCATCAGTGCCATCTGCGCCCACGAGAGCCGCCTGCGCCCACGAGAGCCGCCTGTGCCCACGAGAGCCGCCTGTGCCCACGAGAGCCGCCTGTGCGCTAATCAGTGCTACCAGAGCCACACCAGTGCCACTACAGCCTGTGCACAACAGTGCCACCTGTGCCCATCAGTGACACCTGTGCCCATCAGTACAAGCAGAGCCACACCAGTGCCACTTCAGTGCCCACCAGCCACCAGTATGGCAAAAAAGTTTTTTTTACTACCGAGGAGGCCTACCAACACCTATGCATGACCGATGAGCCGCAGGGAGCTCTGAGTCTCAGTCCGACTCGGACTCGGCCTATGAACCTGTTATAAGCAGTGGGTCTGATACACAATCGGAAGAGGAACGTGTGCCCGTTAAAAGAAGGCGTTCTGGCGTGGAGCAGCAGCCTACTACCAGCAGAGCACTGTCCACCTCAAGCGCAGTGCCGTCCACCTCAAGAGCAGTGCCACTGCAACAAAGGCCAGGCACCAGTAGGGTGTCATCTCAGCCCCAAAAGGGATCGGGGCCATGCCAGCCTTCCCTATGGCCTTCAAAACCCCCTGTGACTTCCCCCTAATTCCGGAGCAGCAAATATCCCCCCTTTCACCGCCCAGCCAGGTGTCCAGGTGAACACCAATGATTTTGCCATGCTCAATTTTTTTTTATTTCGTTTTCACCGAAGAATTATCATCCATTGTGACCCAGTGCAACCTCTACGCACAGCAGTACAAAGAAAGCAACCCTGGGTTCCAGTTATGCCCGTCCCTTTGAGTGGAGAGAACTCACTGTAGAGGAATTCCAAATTTTCTTAGGCCTAACTCTGAATTTGGGTCTCTCAAAAAACAAAACAAACGTACTCCTATTGGTCTACCAAACCCATCCACCACATGCCAGTCTTCTCATCCTGTATGCCCAGATCCTGATACCTAATGATATTGCGGTTCCTCCACTTTAATGACAACATCCAGTGCCCTCCCCGTAATGACCCAGCTTTTGACAAACTACTTAAAATTCGGCCACTCCTAAATTAATTCTCTGAAAAATTCCCCCAGTTATATATCCCCGAACAGAATTTCTCCGTAGATGAGTCCCTTGTAAGATTCTCAGGCAGGCTGGGCATCAAACAGTTTATCCCCAGCAAAAGGGCCCGATATGGGGTTAAACTGTACAAGCTATGTGACCGAGTCACGGGGTACCTCTACTCCTTCCTGATATACGAAACGAAGGACTCCCAACTGCATCCCCCCAAATGCCCAGAGTATATCGGAGCCAGCGGAAAAGTGGTCTGGGAGCTTATCTATCAACTGCTTGGAAAAGGATACCACCTTTATGTGGATCATTTTTACACTAGCCTGACCCTGTTTCGCAATCTTCACCTGAAGGACACCCCAGCATGTGGCACAGTAAGAGCCAATAGAAAGGGCTTCCCACAAAAACTGGTCAATGAAAAGCTCAGACGAGTCAGCATCATTGAGGAACCAGGAGCTAGTGGCTGTCAGGTGGAGGGACAAACGAAATGTCGAAATGCTTGCAACGATCCACAACGACACCTACGTGGAAGTCCCCAAAAGAAACGGCCCAATCCAAAAACCAACATGCATCTATGATTATAATTTGTTTATGGGGGGAGTGGACTTCAACGATCAGATGATTGAACCTGCCACTGGTATAAAAAAAGTGTCCATTCATTTTTTCACTTTGGCCACGAATAACACTTTTGTTATTTACTAAAAATCTACAGAAAACCCTGTATCCTATCTGCAATACCGAGAAGAAGTTATCACCGTCCTTTTGTACCCTGAAAGCCCACCAGAAAATATTCGCTTTGATTCCGTGAGCAGACTCCACGAGCACCACTTTCCTGAGAAACACCCCCCCCCCCCCCTAAAGAGGCACAAGACGTCATAAAAAATGCTGTGTACGCCAGAAGAGGAGTCAGAAAAGACACTGTGTATTATTGTCCCGATTGTCCCTCCCAACCAGGCCTCTGTATAAGTGTATGTTTCCGCCGCTACCATACTTTCCAAAATTCTTAAGGAAGTATGGTAAACGTAGTTTTCATTTCCTGTCATTTTCCTCCACACCCCTTATGCCACTGCACTGTACATACCTCTGCCTGCTCTGGAACTGACCCTGGCCTGTTTGACCATGTTTTTTGCCTGTCTCTTGGATTGATCTTTTACCCTGCTATGCTAGTGGGAACACAGGGGTCTCGCATATGTGAGGGGCTCCATAATTGTTTTTCTGGATGAAAATGAATTTTTTTAGTTTTCTCATTTCCGGATTAGGGTCTGGTTGCCCGCAGGCTTCAAAGATTTGGGTGGGAGAAGCCTCTACCCCTGGCCTGCTACTTGGGCCATGTACCTGCTTACTACCAGGACCAATATTTTGGCACTGCTGGCAATGTTTCTACTTGCACTGGCCCTGGACTGTATATGGACAGTATCCCTGCCTGCACTGACTATGGACAATATTCCTGCCTGCTGCCTGGACAATTCCATTCACTGTCGCTGACCACGTCCCTGCCTGGATCAGGGCTCTCCTCCTGTGGAAAATTGCACTACTAAATCCACAGGTAATCTTTTTTTTACCCATTACTCAGCAGAATGTATTTTAGGGTGTAATTCTTGGTATGTACATGCTGTGTTTAGAAATATGAAGGGCCTTCAAAAATGTGATAGATTGTAAGGAAATTAAATGTGTAATTTATGTCCCTAGAACACCTGATGGTGCTTCTTGGATGTTGTGCCAGGCTGTTAAAAAAGCTCACACTTGTGATATCGCCATACTCAGAAGGAGCAACAGAATATATTTTTGGGTGTCATTTTTGCTATGTACATGCTACGTGTTGGAAATATTCTATAAATGGACAACATTGTGTAAAAAAAAATGAATCTTTTTTTTCCACATTTCCAAAAACATCTGGAAAAAAATGAACCCTTCAAAAGACTCATTATGCCTCAGATTATACGTTGGGGTGTTAGCTTTCCAAAATGGGGTCACTTTGTGGGCGTTTCCATTGTCCTGGTGCTCCAGAGCCTTCAAAAGTGTAATAGGTGGTTGAGAGATTAGATGTGTAATTTATGCTCCTAGAACGCCTGAAGTTGCTACTTCAGTGTTGGGCCTTCATATGTGGCCAGGCTGTGTAAAAGTCTCACACATGTGATATCGCCATACTCAGGAGGAGCAGCAGAATATATTTTGGGGTGTAATTTGTGGAATGTGCATGCCATGTGAGAGAAATAACCTGTTATAATGACAATTTGGTGTGAAAAAAAATAAAAATAAAAAAAATCTTAATTTTGCAATGAATTGTGGGAAAAATTACAACTTCAAAAAACTAACTATGCCTCTTACTAACTACCTTGGAATGTCTACTTTCCAAAAAGGGGCAATTTGGGTGGTACTTTACTGGCTTGTTAGGGTCTCAAGAAAGGATAGGCTGTCAGTACATCAGGTGTGATCAAACTGATACATTTTCAGTAATTGGCACCATAGCTTGTAGACCCAGACTAAATAATATCCAAATTTTTTTTTTTTACCAAAGATATGTAGCAGTATACATTTTTGCCCAAATTTATGAAGAAAAAATTGGATTTTTGTACTCACCGTAAAATCCATTTCTCTGAGTTCATGGACAGACACAGCAGCCTTTGACCTTAGGGTTATATCCGCTTCCTTCCAGGAGAGTTAGGCAGAAAAACAGCACTAAAAGTGTTAACAACTTTCCTCAGTGCAGATCCACCCAGGGGGCGTGGTTCCCCGGGTATAACCCACACCCTGCTCTAGCAGACTTCGTTAGTAACAATCAGTACAAACAAAGGAGGGGTGGGTGCTGTGTCCGTCCATGAACTCAGAGAAATGGATTTTACACTGAGTACAAAAATCCTATTTTCTCTTGCGTTCATGGACGGACACAGCAGCCTTTGACCTTAGGGACATCCCCAAGCAGTGTCAAAAAATTTCGAGGGGTGGGAAAACACAGCAAACCAAACTTCACCCCAAACAAAACCGGAGTTACTCAACGGAGGAACTCCAACCTTAAACTGCCGCCTGTAACACCTTGCGGCCGAAGGAGGCATCAGAATATGCACTCACATCCACCTAGTAAAATTTTGAAAAAGTGTGGACTGACGACCAGGTCGCTGCCTTACACACCTGTAACACAGAGGCTTGATGTCTGAAAGCCCAAGAGGCACCGATCGCCCTGGTCGAATGTGCCGTAACCTGAAAGGGAGGTGCCCGCCCCTTCAGGGCATAGGCCTTGGAGGGAAACCATCAGGCCTTTAGGAAAAAACGAAAGACCCACCTCTTCTGAAGGAACGGTACGACTGGATGAAAAGCACCTTGAGGCGATTAAGTTTGCATTTGTTGCGCTATACAAGTTACTCACTCACTCAAGCACAACCTGTCGGATCCACCTAGAAATGGTGTCAGACGAGACCGCCAGGCCTTTTCTAGGACCAGTCACCGACACGAACAGTGAGTCCGATTTCCGGAACGGAGTCGTAGCCGATAAGTACACTCGAAGGGCCCGAACCACATCCAGGGAATGTAAAGTGGCCTCCTTCGGGTTCTTCGGTTGAGGACATGAGGATGGAAAAACAATGTCCTCATTAATGTGACAAGCCGAAACGACCTTTGGGAGAAAAGAAGGCTGCGGACGCAGCACCACCTTATCCTTATGGATGACTAAGTAGGGGGCCTTGCAGGACAAGGCCGCCAGTTCAGACACCCGTCTGATCGAGGTAATCGCTACCAGAAAAACCACCTTCTTCGACAAGAGTCAACAAGGGGATCTTCCGAATGTCCTCAAATGGAGCGTCTTGAAGCACCGAGAGGACCAAATTCAAGTCCCATGGGGGCAGTGGAGGGCGTACAGGAGGGGCCACATGCCGGACCCCCTGCACAAACGTCCGCACCAAGGAGTGCGCAGCCAAGGATCTCTGAAAGTAAAGAGCCAGAGCAGAAATCTGACTCTTGACCGTACTTAAGGCGAGAGCCTGGTAAAAACAGCAGAATCATCTCCTCACACATAGATGTAGGCCTTCCACGTAGGATGATGGTAAATTCTCCTAGAAGTACACTTCCGTGCACGCAGCATGGTAGAAACCGAGCCCGATCGGCCCTGGTCCTTCAACACCTGGCTTTCAACAGCCACGCCGTTAAAACCAGCGACTGTAAAGCAGGATGGAAGATCGGACCCTGCGACAGAAGATCTTCTCTCAGGGGTAGACGCCAGGGGGCGTCTGCCACCAGACGCACCAGGTCCGCGTGCCAGGAGCGATGCAGCCAATCTGGGGCGATCAGGATTGTTGGCATCCCTTTGGCTTCCACCCTGCGCTTCAGAGGAGGGAAGGCGTAAATTAGGCGATAGTGACCCCAAGGTGCCACCAACGCGTCTGACGCGTCCGCCCACGGGTCCTTCGACCTGGCCACGAACCGTGGCACCTTCCGATTGAGACGGGACGCTAGAAGGTCCAGGTCTGGAGTGCCCCACTTTTGGCACAGACTCTGAAGCACCTCCGGGTGGAGAGACCACTCTCCTCGGTCCAGAGTTGTGCGACTTAGGAAGTCGGCTTGCCGGAATGTACACGGCCGATAGAGCCGGAACGAACCTTTTGGCCCACCGAAGGATGTGCGCGACCTCCGTCGCTGCAGCCGAGCTCCTTGTGTCTCCCTGATGATTGACGTATGCCACGGCCGAGGCGTTGTCGGACTGGCTCCTGACCGGTCGGCCCTGCAGATCCTGGGACCACCTGGCAAGGCACAGCTTGATTGCTCGGAGCTCCAGAATATTGATCGGTAGGCGGGACTCGTCCTGAGTCCAGCGCCCCTGGGCTGACTGGGTGCCCCAAACGCCGCCCCCCCCCCAACCGGAGAGGCTGGCATCCGTCGTGACCACTGTCCAGCGGCGCGGCAGAAAAAACTTCAGCCACCACACCAGGGAAGACTTGACCAGATGGCTCAACTGAATCTGGTAATCCAGAGAAGACGGGAGCTTGTCCCAACGTGACAGAATTTCCTTCTGTAGCTCTCTGGTGTGGAATTGGGCATATGGGACCGCCTTGAAAGAGGCCACCAACAGACCCAGAACCCTCATGCAGAATCGAAGAGCCGACCACTTCTGGGTCGACAACTGCCTCACTGCAGATTGCAGGGTCTTCAGTTTCTCCATCGGAGGAACTCTCGCCTCCGCGGGGTCCAGGACTAGTCCCAAGGATTCCAGTCTCTGGGACGGAACACTGACTTCTGGATATTCAAAAGCCAGCCGAACTCTTGGAGTGACACGTGATAGACACGTCCTCTTCTAATTCTGAGCCTGAGGAAGCTTGCAGGAGAAGGTCGTCCAGATATCCCACGATTGCGATCCCTCGCTGCCTCAGCAGGGCTAGTACCTTGGTGAAAACCCGCGGTGCCGATGCAAAGCCGAACGAGAGGGCCACAAATTGAAAGTGGTCCTCCCCGATCGCAAAGCGCAGAAATCTTTGGTGCTTTGTGCATATGAGAACATGTAGGTACGCGTCCATGATATCCAAGGACGCCAGAAAGTCCCCCTGATGGAGTGCCGCTATTACCGAGCGAATCGACTCCATCCTGAATTTTTGCACTTTGACAAAACAATTGAGGGCCTTGAGGTCCCGGATTGGACAGACCCTTTCCTTCTTTGGGGCCACAAACAGATTGGAGTAAAACCCCTGAAACCGTTCCTGCGAGGGAACTGGCACAATCACTCCCCTGCCCAGGAGATCCTGGACAGCCCCTGACAGATCCTTCCGGCGAACCGGAGGGAGCTGGAGGTTGGAAGGAAAGAATCTGTTTGGCGGACAAGAGGGAAACTATCTTGTACCCCGAGCAAACTACTTCGCAAACCCAACGGTCGGAAAGAAGAGACCTCCACCGAGCCGCGAATTTGCGAAGCCGGCCCCCTACCCGAGACACGGGCGGGGCAGGCCTTTATGCAGAAGCAGGCTTGTCCGCAGGCTTGTTGGGCTTGCGGTACCAGGTACGCTTCTGCCCCGAAGTGGGGCCTTAGCACCTTGCCCACTTTTTCCCTCCACACTGGGCGCACAAAAAAAACGCTTGGAAGTAGTAAAGGAGGGCCCTTGCTTGCGGCGAGGCTCCTTGCCCTTCCCAGACTGTGGGAGCAACGTGCTCTTACCACCCGTGGCATCCTTAATGATGTCATCAGGGATGCCCCGAAAAGACATTCACCCTTAAAAGGCAAATCCACTAAGGCCTTCTTTGAGGACTGGTCCGCAGACCAGCATTTCAGCCACACAAGGCGGCGCAGTACCACCGCAGAGAGCAAGGTAAGCGTATCCAGGACCGACTCACAGACGAACTTCAGACCCTGAACCAATTGTTCGGCCAGATCCTTACAGGTCTCGGAAGAATCCTGTGCCTCCAGCTTCTGCAGCAAAAGCTTTGCCCTTTCGGTCAGCGTCTGCAACACCAGAGTCCCGGACAAAACTGGTCTCACTGCCGAACCCACTACTGTAAACACGGAGCGGGCCACAGCCTCCACTCTCCTATCTGCGGGGTCCTTAAAGGCAGGAGCCCCTTCCACAGGCATCGTGGAGGCTTTGCTTAATCTGGACACGGTAGGGTCCACGGACGGAGGAGAGACCCACTTTTTTAAAAAGTCCTCCTCAAAGGGATAACGGGTCGCAAAGTATTTTGGAACGGCAAAAACTGAGCTGAGGGCCAGCACACGTTCGATGTCCGAACATGGGGGGACTACAAGAGTCAAGACCCAGCCTGTCACCCAGTCGGCAGTTGACAGAAGAATCACAGGATTCAAAAATGCAGGAACAAAACAATAAAAAGTGAAAAATCGCAAAAAAATCTCCAGAGTACAGGGACTCCAGAGTGCCTGTCCTCTCCTGATGTTAGGCAGAAAAAAAACTGAGGCTGCTAGAGCAGGGTGTGGGTTATACCCGGGGAACCACGCCCCCTGGGTGGAGCTGCACTGAGGAAAGTTGTTAACATTTTAAATGCTGAAAACAATTTTGTGGCGCTAAAAATAATAATAATAATGATGATGATATGGTACTAATAGTCTGTGTTAACACCAATTGACAGTGTAATCAAATGAAAAAGTCCATATATAATAAATCAATGACAGTAGATAGTTAAAAATAAACTGTTGATGGATGAGTAATCAAGTGAATGGTTCCAACCACCACGGTGAATCAAAGTAAATGATTTGTGAAAATGACCACCACCAGAAGCGGAGGCTTACCAGAGGTATTGAACCCAAATAAGCATACGCTTAAAGGGTCAATACAAGCTGAATGTAAGTTGGTGAAGACCACATCAACCGGATCTGGATATACGATTGGGAGGATACCCTGAAGACATCACGTAAACCAGCACAGGGGGGAATGGCAGCAACTTGGAGGTAATTCTCAAAGGATCAGGCCGTATCCAAAGTGCATAAAGGAAAACGAAGGCACATAGTGTGATACCGTAACAATGTTGAGATTTAATAACGGTTAAAAACACTTACAGTTTTGCTGAATAAAAAGGACATCAATAAGAAATAGTGCATGGCAGCAGCAGAGTCCCGACGCGTTTCGCAATAGTTTGCATCATCTGGGGTGATGGGGTCGATGTCCGAACATGGGGGGACTACAAGAGTCAAGACCCAGCCTGTCACCCAGTCGGCAGTTGACAGAAGAATCACAGGAACAAAACAATAAAAAGCGAAAAATCGCAAAAAAATCTCCAGAGTGCCTGTCCTCTCCTGACGTTAGGCAGAAAAATAACTGAGGCTGCTAGAGCAGGGTGTGGGTTATACCTGGGGAACCACGCCCCCTGGGTGGAGCTGCACTGAGGAAAGTTAACATTTTAAATGCTGTTTTTCTGCCCAACTCTCCAGGAAGGAAGCGGATATAACCCTAAGGTCAAAGGCTGCTGTGTCCGTCCATGAACGGAAGACAAATTAAGAAAAATTCATTTTTGTTTTACAAAATTTACGTTCTTTTTTCATTTATAGCGAAAAAAATAAAAACCGCAGAGGTGATCAAATTCCACCAAAAGAAAGCTCTATTTGTGTGAAAAAAAGGATGAAAATTTCATATGGATACAGTGTTGCATGACTGAGTATTTGTCATTCAAAATGTGAGCACCGAAAGCTGAAAATTGGTCTGGTTATTAAGGGTGTTTAATTGCCCAGTTGTCAAGTGGTTAAACAGTTGGAATCCCATATCCTAGATTTATCACTGATCATTGTAAAATAATATATTCCACACTTTTTTCCATCTTCTTTGGAAAAAAATAAATAACGGCTTTAAAATAAACAGGAAAAAAAAAAAAAAAGATTGTTTTCTAAAATTTCTCTTTTTTATATGGGCCTTCCCATCTCTATTTGGGATACAGATGCCGGATGTTAGAACTCCAAGAGGAACCAATTGCCCCGTTGGAGTGCACCTAATGCGGAAGGGAGGAGCCCTATCCGAAATGGCACAAGACTGAACCACTGTCTGCAGCATGATCCAATGAGAGCCTGTGGCAGAGGAGGCCGCAAGGCCTTTTGGTGGACTGTATGTAGCACAACATTTCCGACATCCGGAAGGAAGTGGAAGCAGACAGGTAAACGCAAACCCCCCGACCATGTACAAGAAGTGCAGTGCCACCTCCCTAGAATGCAACCTAGAAAAGACAACACTTTCAGAAGGAAAGACATTGGACGGAGAACCAATTTACCTCTGTGTAAGACTAAAGGAGACTCGCAGGGCAAAGCTGCAAGTGCCAACACGCTGTGTGCATAAGGGACCACAATCAAAAAAAGGGGGACCTTCTGAGAGCACATAAAGCAAGAAAATCTCCCTAATGTTCACCAAAAAATGCCTCAGGGATAAAAAAAACAGAAACAAAACAGGTGCAGGTTCCATGATGGCAACAGAGAACGCACGGTAGGTGCCACATGACGAAAAAGGTACGAAGCAAAGAGTGTGTGACCAAAGAAAGATAAAAGAAGAGTGTGTGACCAGTTAGAGGAGTGCCAGGAATGACCAGGCAAATCTGGGACCACCAGGATGACTAGAACCGCGTTGGCCTTTAATTTGTGCAGCTGACGACAAAGAGGCCTGAGAGGAGGTAAGGCATAAATAAGGCGATACCCAGTGCATCTGTTGCATCAGTCAGATGATCCCTCGCTCTCGCCACAAAACTCTGTACTCGCCTGTTGAAATGGGACACCAGGACATCCACATTCAGTGCATCCCACCACAGATCGAGCCGTTGAAAAACGCCCAGGTTTAGAGACCGCTTTCCTAGATCCAGCTTCGGATGACTCAGGTAATTTTTTTCACAATTGGAAAGTACATGAAGTCACATGAAGATCTGACCACTGAGGGAATGTGGATACCTCCAGTGCCGCTGCCACACTTTGTTTAGCCCTAATGGTTGTCATAGGTCCCCCCCACTGGGGAATTTTCCATTTGAATCCTGAACCATCACCCATAAAGAAGCTCTGTCCACTGCTCTAGCCCAAAATTCTAGGATATTGAGCAGTAGTGAAGCCTCCTCCAGCGTCCAAGGGCCTTAAAACAAACTCAACCTGACAGATTGGCATCTGTAGTGACCGCTGTCCATGCAATTGGAGAAAATGTCTTCCTGACAAGAATAAGGGAGATTGGAGTCTCCAGAACAGAGAGGACCTGGCCCCCTGGTCTAGCCGCTGTGATTGTCCAAAACAGGGGAGACTTGCCCCACTTGGACTAGATTTCTTTCTGTAGACCCCTTGTGCATTTCCCCTTGGACTATATTGGACCGGCTGACTTGCTGTGGGTGGCTACATCAGGGCTTGGGGGGACTCTTTTCTCCTTTAGGCCTGGCGCACGTAGGCCGATCCCCCGTTCCTGGGGGCAGTCTACCCTTGACCCCGGTCGCTGCTGCTCTTTGAGGGGCTGGTGACTATGGGGTCATTATTTGCGCTGGCAGGGAGATGTGTGGTGCATTCGGGACGCAACCGCACCCTGGGGGGGTCTTCCTATGGGTGGGGCCGCCCCCTGTGTCCCCCACATTCTCTCTGGACCCGGGTTGGCGTCACTTTGTTGGTCAATGTGGGATTTCATCCCTTTTGGCCTCTGGTAGCGTGTCTAATGTCTATCAATGATTCACTCACTATAGGGGGATCCCCTTTGAGTGTACTATACAAGTTTCATAAGTCGCTGTAACTGGTGGTTTGCTACAGCATGCCCAGTTACTTGTCATTATGCTTTATCTTCACCCATACATATGTTGTGACTTTTGCATAGATGACTTGAGAGCCCATTTCATGTACTCCGTGTTTTATATATATGCTTCTTTCTGCATTGTGTTTCTGCCCCCTGTGAGCCCTTTCTGTAGGGCAATCCTATTTGTGGGTTTCCAGAGCGGGGACGCCTGTGAATGAATGAAAAACTTATAAAGCGCGGCGCATGCAAACTGAATCGCTTATGGGCGCTAGTTGTTCGTGTCTCATGACATCAAAAGAGCAGAGTTTTGATCCGTCTTCTGAAAGTCAGGTGGTTTTCCTCCAACCGAATTCTGGTTGGTAAAGCGTTCCATAGTCTAGGACCCTGAAAAGCAAGCCTTCTTTCTCCTTTGGACTTGTATTTGGTTTTTGGTACCCTGACCAGATTTTGGTCGGTGGATCGCAGAACGCGATTCGAATTGTGAGGTTCTATCTTGTCGCAAAGATATTGCGGAGCCTTCCCATGGATGCACTTATGTGTCAGGCAGAGTGCTTCAAATGCAATTCTGTCTTTTACTGGCAGCCAGTGAAGGGTTCTCAACGAAGGTGAGATTGATTCCCATTTTTTTTTCCCAGTCACCAGTCTGGCGGCCGTATTCTGAACGACTTGCAGACGGGAGATTTGGTACTTTGGGAGTCCGAGGTACAGGGCGTTAGCATAGTCCAGTCTGGAATTCACGATTGTTCCCACCACGACTGCTACGTCTTCTTTGGGGATAAATGGAATAAGTCTGCGTAGTAGGCGCAACAGATGGTGCGCTCCGCTGACTACTGACCCTATTTGTGCGTCCATTGTCATGAAGGTGTCGAAGATGACCCAGAGACTTTTGACTTTGGAGCTAGGGGTGATTTGGCCCAGAATGGGCGGGGGTGTCCAGGTTGTTGCCAGTTGACTCTTTCAGCTGGCGTGAAACATAAGAGTTCTGTTTTTGAACTGTTGAGTTTAAGATAACTCTTTGTCATCCAGTTTTCTATCAAAGAGAGACATTTCTCTAAACTGGGATGATGATCCTTTTTGTTGCAGATGCGAAAATACAGTTGCGTATCGTCTGCATAAGAGTGATAGAGTAGTTCTTGGCTACTGATAATATCAAAGAGAGGGCGAAGATAGATGTTGAAAAGCACCGGTGACAGGGGGGATCCTTGGGGGACTCCACATGACACCGTGCGCTTTTCCGACGTGAAAGAACCCAATTTAACTGTTTGTGATTGGTTTTCAAGAAAGGAAGAAAACCATGGTAAATCACCTTCTGCGACTTCTGCTACCCTGGCTAGTCGCATCAGTAACAGTTTGTGGTCTACCGTGTCAAAGGCTGCGCTTAGGTCCAGCAGAACCAGGAGACAAGATTCTCCTTCGTCTGCGGCCTCGAGGGCATCGTCCCATATTTTGAGTAAGGCCGTTTGTCCCGTGTCCGGGACGGAAGCCTGATTGTAATGGATCCAGTAGATTGTGGGTATCTAGATGCTGTTGCAGCTGTTGTAGCACTACTTTCTCCATTATCTTGGAGAGAACATTTAGGCCTGTTATGGGACGGCGGTGAGTTGGGTCCTTGGGATCCAGGTTAGGTTTTTTCAAGATGGGCTGGATTGTGCCCTCTTTCAACAGGGATGGCACTGTGCCTTCCTTAAATGACTGGTTTATAAGCTGTGTGATGGGTGGTGCCAGGATGTCGGCACATTCCTTCAGCAGTTTGGTGGGGATGATATCATTGGGCGATGTGCTGTTCCGCAAAGCACCAATGATATTTTTTGTGGTATCGATGGAGATCGGTTCCAGAGTGAACTTTGTTGATTGTAGAGCGTTTGTGGGTGTTTTGTGGTTGATTGACGGTGGGGTTGAGGGGGGTATTGTTTTGCAAGATGCTTTCCCGGATTCTTTCAATTTTGTTGATGAAGAAATCTGATAGTTCATTACAGAACTCTTGGGTGTCTGAGTTGGGGACTTCAAGACATCCTGGATTCATGGTCTGGGTGACCATCTTGAAGAGTTCGCGGGGGCGGTTTAGGGCGCTGTTAATCGCCATAGAAAAATTATGTTTCTTGGCTTTGAAGATTTCTTTATGATATCGTGTTGTTATTGCCTTGTAGATGATGAGGTTATCCTCTGCAGGGCTTCTTTTCCAGGCGGCTTCCGCCCTTCTGCGCTCTTGCTTCAGAAGCGACAGCTGGTTGTTGAACCAGCCGACTTTCTTTTTCGGATGCAGGCTTTGCGTTTCGGTGCTACTAAATCGGCTGACTGTAGCAGGGCTGCGTTTATGGCATCCAGTGTATCTGCGGCTTTTTGATGTGGATGGATTGTTTTGATTCTGTTTCCCAAGGTAGATTTAAAGAGTTCCGAATGGAGCTTCTTCTGAGATCTAGCCCAGTGTATTGTCACCGGCTTGGGTGCTTTTATCACTGGGGGAATTTTGGAGATTATGAAATTGATTGCATGGTGGTCTGTCCATGGCAATGGTTCATTTTCTAAAATGCTTATTTTCAGATTTTGTCTGAAAATTAGGTCGAGTGTGTGACCTGAAGCATGTGTTGGCCCGCATATAAGTTGCTGTAGCCCTAATCCCTCCAGGTGATCGATGCAGGCGTCCGCAATGGGATCCTGTGCGGAGTTGGCCCACAGATTAAAGTCCCCGAGCAGCAAAAGGTGTTTGCTGTTAAGGGTATAAGTGGATATAAACTCCGTTAAAGATGGCAAAAACTGCGATTTTGGCCCAGGTGGCCTATAGCAGAGGAGAATGTGAACAGTCTCCTGGGGGGAAGTTTGAAGTTGAAGAGTAAGGGTTTCCATGAATGGAAGAGGATTTTGAAGGGCTGGCTTAGTGATTGTAATGTGATTCTTGTGGATCACTGCCAGGCCTCTTTGCCCTATTCTATTTTCCGTTATAATGCGATAGTTTTCTGGCACCAATTCTCCGAGAATGGTGTTGCAGTCGTCTGAGGCCCCGTACTCACGACCAAACATGTCTGCTGAAACTGGTCCGCAGACCAGTTTCAGCAGACATGTTTGGCCGTGTGTTGGCCCGAGCGGACCATTTTGGGACGGATCGGACAGGTTTCCAGCGGACAACTGTTTCCCGGACTTGTTTTAAAACAGTCCGCTGGAAACCTGTCCGCCCGGACATGTACGGTCGTCTGTACAGACCTACCGTACATGTCCTGCCGCCCGCATCCCTCGCATGCGTCGAATGACTTTGACGCATGCGTGGAAGCATATTTAAGGCGGCCCGCCCACGTCGCCGCGTCATTGTCGCGGCGACACCGCGGACACGCCCCGCGTAATGTTTACGCGCGGGCTTCTGTTCGATGGTGTGTATAGCCATCGAACAGAAGTCCCCGGGCAGTCCCCGGCCAGACATGTCCGATGGAAACGGTCTGCAGACCGTTTTCATCGGACATGTCCTGCCGTGAGTACAAGGCCTTAGAGCCAGCTTTCTGTAATAAAGAGGCAGTCTAGATCGTTTTGTAGTAAGAAATCGTGGATTTCTAATCGGTGTTTTACTGCCGATCTTGTGTTGATCAAAGCACATGATATGTGCTTGAGCTGGGTTAAATAGTTTACATTTTTGATGGTCGATCGTCGATCGAATCTCAAAAGTTGCTCTCTTTTTAAGGCCTTTTTGGTGACGGCTGGTAATGCTGTTGCGAATTGTCTCAGACCCCGAATAGAGTCCGCAGAGTATCGCAGATTAGCCATGGTCGCCAGTCACATTGTCGTCAGTCTTTCCTAATTGCGGCGGCCGCGAATGAGGCCTGGTCTGGCGCGGATGCGGGAAGAGCCGCGAGATGCCGGACGTGATGGGTGGAAGACTGTCCAAGTGAGCCGTCACTCGTTGAGTCTTCTCTCCCCGATTGGTCCAGAGGAAGGCGAAAAACCCCAGGCGTGCTGTGCCAATCTGCAGCGATCGGGGGGGAAAATTCCTTTCTGACCCCTTAACGGCGATCGGTGCAACCCTGGATCAATTGGCTAGGGGGGTTCTTAGTCCTGTTTTTTTGAGCTGTGTCTGCAGCACCTGAGAGCTGGGAGGACCCTGCCTGGCTGCACTATCCCTGGGGAGAGCCGACTCGTTTGAGAGTGTCCTGCTCTCACTATCCCTGGGGTGAGCAGACTAAGATGAGAGCGTCTGCTGCACCGCTGAATCTATATAGCAAGAGTTCCAACTTTATTAGCTGCAAGCTTGTTCTGGATCAGTGATTGAAAAAAAAAAAAAAAATGAAGACTCCTGTCTTACCTCCTGTTTCAAACTCCTGGTTTTTAACTCAGGCACTTTTGATCAAAGAATGCACTTCTGATCAGAGAGTCCACATGTGAAGCCACCATCATTGGGAGCCAGCTCCTCTGGGAGCTTGTACAGCCACTTTATACTCACCTGTGAAGACCTGTGAACAAACACACACCTGTGAACAATTAAACCATCCCCTTAATTAGCAGAAAGGAAAAAGAAAAAAAGCTGTTTAAAAAGTGTCAGAGAAAAAGAGGGGAAAAAAAATCTGCAAGCAGAAGCTGATAATAGCCAACTCCTGGTTTTTAACTCAGGCACTTTTGATCAAAGAATGCACTTCTGATCAGAGAGTCCACATGTGAAGCCACCATCATTGGGAGCCAATGATACCATACCTGTGGGTGGTATCATTGGCGTATGTGATGCTGTTGCGTCACTTGCTATTCCACCCCCTCCTCCGCTACTTGAGACTTCTCTGCTGCGTCTCCATGGCAGCTAGGATACGCTTCAGGATACCGCCTACTAATACTGTGTCCGTGCACGGCATCTACCTCCTGGTCTGATTGTGGTGGGCGGTACTGTAGGCGCCTTCGGCGCGGCTGCGTCATGCGCCATCCTCCCCGCCCCCTTGGCTCTTCTCCGTGGAAACACAAACGCTATATTACGCTATCCAATGAGGTGGCTAGCGTGTCATAGCCCCCGCCCACCTTCCCATTACAAGCTCACACATAAAAACACCACCGCCGCCCAACATGCCGGTCACGGCAGATGGCGGCGGTGACAGTTAATATCCTTAAAGGTAATTTATGCCCTTATTTTCTACTTAAGCTCAAATAACCTTCTGGCTTATTTGGGCAGTTTCCGTACAACCTGCATTGGGGGGGGGGGGGGGGGGGCCTGGCAGACTCACTGACCATACATTTATATTATACATATTTGTCTTACACAGAGTACCAACAAGCTCTCTTCTGACCTCTCTGGCCACATTTGGCATTCCATCCTCTGTTCAGGTATGCAGCTTGAGCCCTACTATTTAGGGTCCTTATTCAATTTAAGCACAATGTTCTATTATTGTTGTGGGCAATGTGAAGCCCCCCTGATGGAGCGCTGCTATTACTGAGCAAATCGACTCCATCCTGAATTTTTTCACTTTGACAAAGCAATTGAGGGCCTTGAGGTCCAGGATTGGACGGACCCCATCCTTCTTGGGGACTACAAACAGATTGGAGTAAAACCCCTGAAACCGTTCCATCGAGGGAACCGGCACAATCACTCCCCTGACCAGCAGATCCTGGACAGCTCCTGACAGATCCTTCAGGCGGTCCGGAGGAAAAAAATCTGTTTGGTGGACCAAAGAGAAAGAAGAGATCTCAACCGAGCCGCAAATTCGCGAAGCCGGCCCCCCACCCCGAGATATGGGCGGGGGCAGACCTTCATGTGGAGGCAGGCTTATCCGCAGGCTTGTTCGGCTTGCGGAACCAAGGGCGCTTTTGCCCTTCAGTGGACGCCTTAGCACCCTGGAAACAATTTCCTGCTGCACTTGGCGGGCGAAAAAAACCCTTGGGGGTAGTAAATGAGGGCCCTTGCTTATGGCGAGGCTCCTTACCCTTCCAAGATTGCGGGAGCAGAGTGCTCTTACCACCTGTGGCATCCTTTATGATGTCATCTAGGGATGCCCCAAAAAGCCGTTCACCCTTAAAGGGTAAGTCCACCAGGGCCTTCTTAGAGGACGGGTCCGCACACCCAACACTTAAAGTGGAGGTTCCATCACAAAAACAATTTTGCTTTAAACTCTAGCTTACGACTAAAAAAAATGTTTTTTTTTTTTACTCATCTGGAAATGCCTGTTGCTATGCAGTCCCACGAAATCTGCCTTTGAATCCACCTAGGATTCTGACATCTCCCTCTAATGCTCCTGGGAAATGTGTCATTTCCCAGGATGCAATGCGCTGTCCAATCATTACTCCCCATCCAAGACTTCCACGAAGTAAGTGCCTGTAGGCTTCACATTGCCCACAACCAAAATGACAACGGTGTGGACATAGTTTTATAAACTATCTTTTTTGAATATCTATGCGGATCGGCGGTGGATTGTAAAATAGTAAGTGCCCAGATTTATATTATAAAAACGCAGGATGAAAGGACATACATTTAAAAAATGCTAATTGTGGCTGGAACTCCGCTTTAAGCCACACAAGGCGGCGTAGTACCACCGCGTAGGCGGAAGCCCTGGAGAGCAAGGGGAGCGTATCCAGGGCCGACTCGCATACAAATTTTAGGCCTTGCACCAACTGGTCGGCCAGGTCTACACAGAGCTCAGAAGCATTCTGCGCCTCCAGCTCCTGCACCAGGGACTTAGCCCGTTCGGTAAGCGTCTGCGACACCAGAACCTCGGGCCAAAACCAGTCTCACCGCCGACCCCACCACTGTGAATATGGGGCGGGCCACAGCCTCAGCTCTCCTATCTGCGGGGTCCTTAAATGTGGGAGCCCCTTCCATAGGTAACGTGGTAGCCTTGTTCAGCCTGGACACCGGAGGGTCTACTGACGGAGGAGATACCCTTTTGAGGAGGATTTCATAAAAAAAGTGGGTAGCGGACCGCAAAGTGTTTTGGTACTGCAAAAACTTTCTGCGGCCGTTCCCATTCCTTGTATAACAGTTTGTCCAGATATGGAACACAAGGAAACACTTTTGCGGTGCGGTGGGGGCTTGTGGACTTTTCCAAGATGGCCGCCGACATGCAGAAAAAACAGCATGTGGGCTACAAGAAAATGGCCGCCGACATATAGAAAGGCGTCACCGGTAAAATGGCGGCCGTACACATGTTTAAAACACTCAGTAACATGCAGCAAACACTGTCCAGCGAACACAGCACATAAGCACAAGTAAAAAACACCAGCACCCCACAGCAGCACAGCCCCCCGGCAGTAACAGAGCCCCCCCCCTCACAGCCGCCACCCAGAACGGGGAGGGAGAGGAAGGGAGAGAGGAAAGCAGGGTGGACCCTCAGGTCGACCTCCCCAGGAATGCACCAGCCGAACCACCCTGCGCCGAGGCAAGGGAATACTACTTACCCATCCTGCGACCACCGGCTGGAGGCATTCCAGACAGACCCAACGTCCGCAGGTAGATACGGCATGGCTGTCGGCCTGGCACACTGACACGGCTATAGAGACCGGTCATATGTGTGCCCTGTAGCATGTAGCTCACCGGCCGCCCCTGGAGCAACGGGGCATGTCGTGGACGGCCTAGCTAAAGGCAGGCACACGCTCGATGGCCGAACATGGGGGGGACTACAAGGATCAAGATCCAGCCTGTCACCCAGTCGGCAGTTGATAGTAGATCCCAGGATCCAAAAATGCAGGAAAAAAATCAAATAAAGGCGAAAAATCGCAAAAAATCTCCAGAGCACATGGGCTCCAGAAGGGCCATGTCTTCTCCTATCGCTAGGGAGAAAAAAACTGAGGCTGGATGTTCGAGTGGGATGTACCCGGGGACACGCCCCCTGGGAGGTGCTGTACTGAGAGAAGTGTTTTTGACACTTAAAGTGCTGTTTTTTCTGCCTAGCCTCTCCTGAAAGGAAAGGTATATAACCCTAAGGTCAATTGCTGCTGTGTCCGTCCATGAACGGAAGAGAACATTTTCTTTTTTTTTCAAAATTGTCGCTCTATTTTTGTTTATAGCACAAAAACTAAAAACCGCAGGTGATCAAATACCACCAAAAGAAAGCTCTATTTGTGGAAAAAAAGGACGCCAGTTTTGTTTGGGAGCCACGTCGCACGACCGTGCAATTGTCGAATTGCAAAAAGTGCTCTGGTCTTTGACCAGCAATATGGTCCGGGGGTTAAGTGGTTAACTGGAAAATCTTTCCAATATCTACTTCTCCTTCCTGATCAGTATGCAGGCTATCCTGTGTATTCATCAGTTATACCTGAGTGTCGGGGTCCATCGTCTTAGGCCCCATACTCACGAGCAAACATGTCTGCTGAAACTGGCCCGCAGGCCAGTTTCAGCAGACATGTTTGGTCGTGTGTGGGCGCGAGCGGGCCGAATTCCAGCAAACATTTGCCCGCCGGGCCTTTTCCCAGCAGACAAATATTCCTGGACTTGTTTTAAAACAGCCCGCTGGAATTCTGCCCGCTCGGACATGTACGGTCGTCAGTACAGACCTACCGTACATGTCCAGGCGCCCGCCGTCCCTCGCATGCGTCGAATGACTTCGACGCATGCGTGGAAGCATTTTAAAGGCGGGCCGCCCACGTCGCCGCGTCATTGTCGCGGCGACACCGCGTCATCGACGCGGCGACACCGCGGACACGCCCCGCGTATTGTTTACGCGCGGACTTCTGTACGATGGTGTGTACAACCATCGTACAGAAGCGCTCTGGCAGACATGTATGGTGAAAACGGTCCGACGGACCGCTTTCACCATACATGTTTGGTCGTGAGTACCCGGCCTGTGGGGTTTTTGGTGTGGTCAACTGGATACCCTCTGCATGCTCGGCCCTGTTGCTGTGGGGAGAGTTACTGATGTCCAGGTCTCCCTTGGATCTCCCCGCTCAATCCAGCCTGTTGCTCAATCTCAAGCCTAGAGATCGCCTGAGCCACTGCAGATACGTCAGGCAAAGCTTCACAGATCAAGGCACCGGGGCTCTGTCCTCCCTCGCTACGCCGCAAGTCCTGTCTACCAGTCATATAGCGGGTGGGGTATGCATGTACAGGTGTATCCAGAGCTCCTGAACTTGCACCTCTCCTCCCCCGCATGGACAACACCAGGTTTATTCTCAGCACTTCCTATGTTACCGACAGTAAAGGCGGAGGCTGGGGCTGTGTTAACAACACTTCCTATGTTGGTGGCAGCTGCTGCAGACACTTCCAGTATCAACGGCACTGTTGACCGGCTGTAATGTCAGTGTTCTCCATCGGGGATTGTTCAGGGACTTTCGGCTATCTGACGGACTCCGAGGCGCATAGGCTACGGCTGTACCCTGAGCTGGAGCCTGCTCACTCCATCACGCTACAGCCACTCCCCCCCCCCCCCCCCCAAGCCAGCTATAGTATTAAGTTTAAAATAGCACAGGAAATAATCCAAATTTCTGTCAGGATAGCCAATCGGGAGATTTTCCTACACTTCTCATTTCTGTAGAACTTATACAAGAAAAAGGTCATAAGTAACTAAGGGCCAGATTCACAAATGAGATACGATGGCGTTTCTCCTAATACGCCGTCGTATCTCTGCGACTGATTCATAGAATCAGTTACGCATAGATAGCCAGAAGATCCGACAGGTGTAATTGTTTTACACTGTCGGATCTTAGGATGCAGTATCGCGGCAGCCGCTGGGGGGAGTTTGCGTCGTAAACCAGCGTCGGGTATGCAAATTAGGAGTTACGGCCGATCCACGACGGTTTTTCGCGTTCGCTACGTCGCCGCTAGTATAGTTTCCCGTCGCTAAGTTACACTTTTTTTTTGGTGCCTTAACTTTAGTCATTGCTGTCTAAAGTATGGCCGTCGTTCCCGCGTCGAAATTTAAAAATAAACGTCGTTTGTGTAAGCCGTCCGGGAATACGGAAGTACGCTACGCGCATCGCCGTTCAAAAAAAAATGACTTTACGGCGCGCAAAGCACGGCGGGAGTTAGGAAACGGAGCATGCGCAGTAGGTCCGGCGCGGGAGCGCGCCTAATTTAAATGGCACACGCCCATTTGAATTGGCCCGCCTTGCGCCGGAGGCCGCGGGTTTTCATCGCAAGTGCTTGGTGAATCAGGCACTTGCGATGAAAAATTGCGGCGGTGTAACTTATCTAGGATAAGTTATGCCGCCGCGATTCTACGTGAATCTGGCCCTAAAACCCAGTCATTAACCACTTGCCAAATGGCTCACGGCAATATACGACGGCAAAGTAGTTCGTTCCCGCGAATCGCCGTATGGGTATGTCTGTACCTTTAAGGGCGATAGCAGGCGTGCGCCCGCTGCCGGCCACCCACATTGTGCGCATGAGAGCAGGAAAAGAGATGTGTGTATGTAAACACACAAATCTCTGTTCTGTCAGGGGAGAGGAGACATATCGTACTAAGTAGGAACCAGGGCTGTGGAGTCGGAGTCGAGGAGTCGGAGTCGAGGAGACGGAGTCGAGGGAAATTTTGGGTACCTGGAGTCGGAGTCGGCAAACAATGCACCGACTCCTACTAAATTTAGATTGGAATAAAAAAAAAAAAAAAAGCAAGTTTAAATGTCCCAATTCACAAAAAGTTATAATTAATGACTTCTCTACTGTAAGAATAAAGACCAATGCATGCAGTGCCTCACGTAACCGCAAAACGAACACGTTAAGTGACCGTGAAGAAGCATGCTTTTCATGTGCTTCACTATATGGCACGCAACGCACAATTAGGAGCTGCAATACTTATACTTTCCATAGTGTTGTGTTCTGCTTTTACAGGGAACGCATGTTAGAGAACCAGTAAGTGTCCAAATAAAAAAATTCCAACAGGAGTTTTATAAAGCACTAAAAGAAGTTGAAAAGTATGATCGCTCATCAAAACTTACTGTTGAAGAAGCCATCCTTGTTTATCCAGAGATCGTTAGTGATGTGGCCAGAATAGTTACTGCAATGCCACCCACCCAAGTTAGTGTCGAAAGATTATTTTCAGCCCTAAAAATAATAAAGTCTGACTTAAGAGCCTCTATGAAAGAGGATCTGGCAGAGGCAATTCTCTTCCTTAGAACTCTACATTGAATTGATTTGCATTTGCTAAGCCTAGAACTACATTTCAAGATTAATATAAACCATTTCTAGGTTTTGCAGATTTTGTTTTTGGTTCATTATAGATAAGCTTTGTTTTTGTTCTAAAACAACCAAAAAATGTGGTTTGTATTTTTGAACTGGTAAAGATCCTGTTCCTGATGTTTATGCCTGCTGCTACTATCCAGTCACTTGATTGTTTTCATTGTGTTTGTCTTTTGCTTAAACTGTGCAATACAGTAGACTGTTGGCTTCCCAGCCAGTAGTCCTGTGGTAGGTTGCGTTTCTTTCCCTCAAGGAATGTATAAAATACATTCGCATATTAATACAGAGGACTCGGAGTCGGGGAGTCGGAAGTACATAAAACTGAGGAGTCGGAACATTTATCTACCGACTCCACAGCCCTGGTAGGAACAACCATATGTCTCCTCCCCCAGTCAGTCACATCCCCATACAGTTGGAAACACTAACTAGGGAACACATTTAACCCCCTTGATCGCCCCCTAGTGTTAATCCCTTCCCTGCTGTGACATTTATACAGTAATCAGTGCATTTTTATAACACTGATCGCTGTATAAAATGTCAATGGTCCCAAAAATGTGACAAAAGTGTCCAATCTGTCCACTGCAATGTCGCAGTACCGCTAAAAAATAAATAAAAATGTCAAATCTTTCCCATAGTTTGTAAACGCTATAACTTTTGCACAAACCAATCCATATACGCTTATCGCGATATTTATTTTTTTACCAAAAATATGTAGAAGAATATATATTGGCCTAAACCGAGGAAGAAATTAGATTCTTAAAAGCATTTTGGGGATATATTTTAAAGCCAAAAAGTAAAAAAAAAAAAAAAAAAACTTTTTTCAAAATTTACGCTTTTTTGTTTATAGCGCAACAAATATAAACCACAGAGATGATCAAATACCACCAAAAGAAAGCTCTATTTGTGGGGGAAAGAAGGACATCAAGTTTATTTGGGTACAACATCACACAATTGTCAGTTAAAACGACGCATCGTCGTATCACAAAAAATAGCCTGGTCATTAAGCAGCCAAATCTTCTGGTCTGTAAGTGGTTTAACCACTTACCCCCCGGACCATATTGCTGCCCAAAGACCAGAGTACTTTTTGCGATTCGGGACTGAGTCGCTTTAACAGACAATTGCGCATGTAATTTTTTTTTTGGGGGGGGGGGGCTTCGGTAGAAGTGGGACTTCCTATCCCACTTGGCGACTCCTCCTCTCGCCTTAGACAGCCCCTCCCTCTAGGCGATCTCCTGGGATACGCGACAGGTGCCAGGAGATCGCCTGTCCACTCAGGGAGCGCGGAGCCGCTCGTGAAGCTTAAAACTGTCACGGCCGGGTGCCCACAATGTGAATGGAGGCGCCGGCGGATAGGTGCGGCCGCATCGCTGGACCGTGGAGCAGGTAAGTGTCTCTTTATTAAAAGTCAGCAACTACACTTTTTGTAGCTGCTGACTTTTAATAAACCTAAAAAGGCTGGAACTCCCCTTTAAACACTGCTAATAGTATTAGCAAAGTTTTCATTTGGTGCACCTCTAGCAGACATGATACAGGAGATGGTCAGAGACTGCAGACATGATACCAGAGATCAATGCAGCCTCACCAGTGTCCATCATATGCAGCCTACCTGTGCCCAGCAGCCTTACCAGGGCCCATCATATGCAGCCTGCCTGTGCCAGCAACCTCACCAGTGCCCATCATATGCAGCCTGCCTGTGCCCAGAAATATGCAGCCTGCCCGTGCCCAGAAATATGCAGCCTGTCTGTGGCCATCATATGCAGCATGCCTGTGCCCAGCAACCTCACCAGTGTCCATCATATGAAGCATGCCTGTGCCCAGCAACCTCACCAGTGTCCATAATATCAAGCATGCCTGTGCCCAGCAACCTCACCAGTGTCCATCATATGAAGCATGCCTGTGCCCAGCAACCTCACCAGTGTCCATCATATCAAGCATGCCTGTGCCCAGCAACCTCACCAGTGTCCATCATATCAAGCATGCCTGTGCCCAGCAACCTCACCAGTGTCCATCATATCAAGCATGCCTGTGCCCAGCAACCTCACCAGTGTCCATCATATCAAGCATGCCTGTGCCCAGCAACCTCACCAGTGTCCATCATATCAAGCATGCCTGTGCCCAGCAACCTCACCAGTGTCCATAATATCAAGCATGCCTGTGCCCAGCAACCTCACCAGTGTCAATCATATGAAGCATGCCTATGCCCAGCAACCTCACCAGTTTCTATCAATATGCAGCCTGCCTGTGCCCAGCAACCTCACCAGTGTCCATCATATGCAGCCTGCCTGTGCCCAGCAACCCCACCAGTGTCCACCATATGCAGCATGCCTTTGCCCAGCAACCTCACCACTGTCCATCAATATGCAGCCTGCCTGTGCCCGGCAACCTCACCAGTGTCCATCATATTGACCATGCCTGTGTCCGCATCAGCAGCGATCACTGTGTCACAGAGCAAGTTTTGAATTGACCAGGCCGCAGTAACAATGTCCCGCCTCCTGTGACACTTCACACTGATTTAATGTCCCGCCATTGGATCAGTGTGCCGTCTATCGTTTTTTTTTTTATTGTAAGACATTGGAGTTTTTTTGGAGAGTGGTGGTGGTTGTAATATCTGTAGCGCTCAAACTAAAATTTAAATCGCTCAGACTGGTAAAGGATCACTAAATGAAAACAATTTTTAAGCTAAATAGCTACCTTACTGCAGTACTGGTTTCATGTCCTCACTGTTCGTTTTTGCTTTAAAGTTGCTGTAATTCTGCTGTGATCTCCACACTTCCTGGTTGTCGGTTTCCTTATAACCACAGTACTGGGAGCTTTTCACGGTGGTCTAAGCTGTCATTACTGTGTGTCTAAAACTTAACAGAACCAATCAGATTCATTTTAAAAACAAAACACTGCCCTGGATTTGTTTGTTTTTGTCCTGTGGGTCTCTTTACTTCACAGAAACATGAAACCAGTTTAAAAACGAAAGTTAAACTGTAGGCACATTATATGATTGAATTTAATCTATTTTTAATTATTTTTAAAAGGAATCAGTTAACTTTTATGTCTCTATACCCTGTAAACAGTCATTTCAGCAAAAAATATTTTTTCCTTTAGTGACCCTTTAACCACTTGCTTACTGGGCACATATACCCCCCTCCTGCCCAGGCGAAATTTCAGCTTTCGGCACTGCGTCGCTTTAACAATTGCGTGGTCGTGCGACGTGGCTCCCAAACAAAATTGACGTCCTTTTTCCCCCCACAAATAGAGCTTTCTTTTGGTGGTATTTGATCGCCTTTGCGGTTTTTATTTTTTGCGCTATAAACAAAAAAGGAGTGACAATTTTGAAAAAATACAATATTTTTTACTTGTTGCTATAATAAATATCCCAATTTAAAAAAACAAAAACAATTTTTTTTCCTCAGTTTAGGCCGATACGTATTCTTCTACATATTTTTGGTAAAAAAAAAATAAAAAAAAAATAAAAAATCGCAATAACCGAGTTATAGCGCCTACAAAATAGGGGACAGAATTATTTTTTATTATTTTTTTTTTTTTTTACTAGAAATGGCGGCGATCTGCGATTTTTATTGGGACTGCGACGTTATATCTGACACTTTTGACACATTTTTGGCACCATTCACATTTATACTGCGATCAGTGCTATAAATATGCACTAATTACAGTATAAATGTAACTGGCATTGAAGGGGTTAACACTAGGGGGTGAGGAAGGGGTTAAATGTATTCCCTGCATTGTGTTCTAACTGTAGGTGGAGGGGGGGGGTGACCGATCTATGTCCCTATGTACAAGGGACACAGATCGGTCTCCTCTCCAGAGACAGGACGCTGTCTCTGTGTAAAACGGCAATGAGAGATGAACTCATATGTTTACATATGAGATCATCTCTCATTGGCCGCACAGATCGCATCGCAAACGGCCACTCTGATTGGCCGTTCCCGGCGATCTGTAATTGGCTGTGTCCAAGGCCAACACAGAGTTTCCCCGCTGCGCGCTGTGGAGCGTGCGCGGGGAACGCGCAAAGGGGCGGACGTCAATTGACGTCCAATTGGATTTTCGGGTACGCGCTGTAGCCGTCATTTGACTATAGCGCGGATCCCAAGCGGTTAAAGTAACTTGTACAGGAAGGAGCAGACAGCAATGATAACATTATCAGAAGTGTCACCCTTTCTCCCTGTTTTTTTCCCCGTTTGCCCCCACTGGTGAGGTTTCCATCATTTCATGTCATGAAACAAGTAAAGGGGATATTACCCCAATAAAGATACAAATACAAACAAACTCAAATCAATTTCCCCCAATCCAAAAAAAACAGCATGAAAAGAAGTCTTAGAAAACAGATCATCGTACTTGCATACTCAAAGGAACCAAGTATTCAAGGGGCACGCCAGATTGAACCTGTGACTTTATTTCCAGGTACTTCTCTTCTACTTCAGTAAGAGCAGATAACAGGTTAAAGCCAGCCATAGATAGGGAATGTTCTGCTGATTCAACATGTAAGGTGGCGAAGGAATGCTGCTCCATGCTCTGCTGCTGAGTTTTCCAGCACAACTGCCAACACATCCAGCGCTGCACATCCAAAAGCTCCAGTTCGGCCCTTACTACTCTCTGCTTTAGTTCTTCAAGGGATTCATTTCTGTGCAGTGGAACGAAAAAATACATTTTTACTTCAACGGAAGTGAAAATTTAAATAAGTACATAATATTCAACTATAAAATGGTTTCAGTTGTGAAATTATTGAACATACCACTGGTTTGAACACTTAAAGCTGAACTCCAGTAAAGAATTCTCCCTTTGCAGTGGAGCGGTGCCCACTGCAGGAGATATGTTCTGGTTTATGCCTAGGGGACCATGAAAGACAGTTTTACTTACCTGATCCTCTGCATCGCTTGACCATTCTGTTCAGCCGCTTCTTACCTACACTTCGGAGGTCCAAGTCCTCTGACGTCATCAAGACCAATTCAGGGCTCACAGACCTGAACTGGACACAAGGGGCAGCCCACTGCTGGAGCAGAGCGGAGTATTGTTTACTGTGGGGAGTGGATAATTTAAAGTGCTCTTACCGTTCCCTAGACTAAACAACACTTGCAGCACGGCCATAGACACGTTACAAAGGAGGACTTTTTCATTTTCTGGAGTTCAGCTTCAAACACAAAATAAAATGCTTGGTGCTACACTAAAATGTTGTAAATTACAAATGTAAATATCATCCAATAATTACCTTTTTAAGCAGGTAAATGGGGAATGAGGAAGTGTCCGAAAATGTCAGTTTCCGGCACTTTCAAGAGTAGACAAATCAACAGAATAAAAGTGTAACATTTACGTCAGTCTAACCATGACAGGAGGACATGGGAGACCTCTATGAGTTATAGACAGATCATCCAGCCTATTGTCAGGTGTACACAATGTAAAATGTCTTATTGAGCCACAACTTTGCTTAAAGTGGTTCTAAAGGTTCTTCAAAATGTTCTCCCATCTTATTAGTAACAAAGGGTTTACATTAGGGGTGCAACGGATCAAAAAACTCACGGATCGGATCGATCCTCGGATCAGGAGTCAAGGATCGGATCATTTTCGGATCAGCGCAAAAAAAAAAAAAGGGTGTTTTCATTGGTCCAAAAAAAAAAAAAAAGTGTGTGTGTGTTTGTATATATATATATATATATATATATATATATATATATATAAACACACACGCATACATTTCAGGGGTGGATTAAAGAGGAAGCAGGTGAGGCTGTTTGGGACTTGTTAAAAGTACAATCTTGATGTTTTTACAGCTATATATATATATATATATATATATATATATATATATATATATATATATATATATATCAGGGCTCGACAAATCCCGGGCGCCAGGTCGCCATGGCGACTAGAAATAGGTCCCTGGCGACTTGGCTTGGAAGAAGGGGCAAAAAAAAAAAAAAAAAAATTTTTTTTTTTTTTTTTTTTTTTTTAGCTGGGGCCATCTGGTGGTGAGCCGTTGGTATTACAAGTTAAGCATTACAAGTTAAACAGCAATTCTAATGTTGTTTTTCACCATTTTCACTGCCATCTTCTTCCCTCTAATTAGAACCCCCAAACATATATATATTTAATTTTTTTAATTAAAAAATAAGACAATAGTAAAGTTATCCCCATTTTTTTTTTTATATTATGAAAGATAATGTTACGCCGAGTAAATTCATACCCAACATGTCACGCTTCAAAATTGCGTCCGCTCGTGGAATGCCGACAAACTTTTACCCTTTAAAATCTTCATAGGCGACGTTTAAAAAAAATCTACAGGTTGCATGTTTTGAGTTACAGAGGAGGTCTAGGGCTAGAATTATTGCTCTTGCTCTACCAATCGCGGCGATACCTCACATGTGTGGTTTGAACACCGTTTACATATGCGGGCGCTGCTCACGTATGGGTTCGCCTTCTGCGCGCAAGCTCGTCGGGACGGGGCGCGTTTTCTGGCTCCTAACTTTTTTACCTGGCTCCTAGATTCCAAGCAAATTTGTCAACCCCTGATATATATATATATATTTTCTGTAAAAACATCAAGATTGTACTTTTAACAAGCCCCAAACAGCCTCATCTGCTTCCTCTTTAATCCACCCCTGAAATGTGCTCTTCCCCCCCCCCCCCCCTCCTCTTACACCAGTGCTTCTCTGCTAATATTCCCTCTCCATGTCGGCTTGCCAGAGCCCAGTGCACAGCGTGACACGCCTCCCCGGGGAGGCGTGTCACGCTGGGCTCTGGCAGCAGACTGGCCGCCGCTCCGGAGCTAGGCCGAAGCCGGGGACTTTCCTAGGCCTAGGCTCCGGAGCGCTCCGCGGATCGCGGGGTGTGCCGATCCGAACGGGGTGGCCCGTTCGGATCACGGATCGGTGACGATCCGTTGCACCCCTAGTTTACATTGATCTGTGGACAGGAGGGGATAATACCTTGTCACACTGCCTTTTCTAAAGGGGTGGAGGGATTCTTGACATGAGAAATCTATAGAAGATTTGGCAAAGTCCAGCTATGCGATAAAAAACTGTGTGGGTCAGAAGAGACTTTGTCCATACCAATGCATCACATTATTGGTGATGTATACAACCTTAACATGATAGCGAAGTCTCTTTTTTTTTTTTTTTTATTAAAAATAACAAACATGTCATACTTATCTGCCCTGTGTAGTGGTTTTGCACAGAGTAGCCCAGATTCTGCTCTTCTCGGGTTCCACTTCGGTGCTCCTGGCATCTTTCCCCTGTTGAGTGTCCCCACAGCAAGCAGCTTGCTATGGGGGGCACCCGGGCAGAGCCGGAGCTCCCTGTGTCCATTCAGACACAAAGTCGTGGCCCGTCCCTGCCCCCTTTCTCTCTTCATTGGCTGACTGACTGACAGCAGTGGGAGCCAATGGTGCCATGCTGCTGTCTCAGCCGATGAGGAGGGGAGTCCCAGGTAGCCAAGACACTACTCTTACAACATCGCTGGATCTAAATGGGGCACAGGAAAGTATTAAGGGTGCTGCTGCACACAGAAGGCTTTTAATATTAGTGCATAAAATGGACGAAGGATTTACCCCTTTAATGATCTGGCCATTTTTTGCGATACAACACTGCGTCACTTTAACGGACAATTGCACGGTTGTGCAACATTGTCCCCAAACAAAATAGATTTGCTCCCCCCCCCACAAATATAGCTTTCTTTTTGTAGTATTTGATCACCTTTTAGAAAAACAATATTTACCATCATAAATATCCCCCCCCCCCCCAAATGTATTTATCAGTTTAGGCCAATATGTATTCTGTATATGTATTCTACATATGTTTGATACATATATTTAAAAAAAAAATGCAATAAGCGTATATTGATTGTGTTGCACAAAAGTTATAGTGTCTATAAAATAGGGGATAGATGTATGCCATTTTTATTTTTTTACACTAGTGATGGCAGTTAGCCATTTTTAGCGGGACTGACATTGCGACAGACAGATCAGACCCTTTTTTGGGAGCAGTAGCACTATAAAAATGCACTGATTACTGTATGACACTTGCAGGGAAGGGGTTAACACTAGGGGCGATCAAGGGGTCATAGGTGTTCCCTGTGGGGGGAGTGGTGTTTCTAACTGTGGGGGGGGGGGGTGAACTGACAGAGTACAGAGAGATCCCTGTTCCTGATCACTAGGAACAGACAGTCACTCTGTACTCCCGACAGAATGGGGATCTGTCTGTTTACAGATCCCTGTTCTGTCTCTCTGAGAAGCGATCATGGGTGGCCAGCAGACATCGTGGCCGCCAGCCACACACGCCCACTGTATCTATTGCACGAAGCAGCGTACAGCTAAGACAATTTGCGCAATAGAGCCGACCTGCCACAGTATAACTTAGAACAGTATAACTGCAGTATATTTCTTCCTGTCACTCCCTGGTCGGCAAGTGGTTAAGATACAAAAGCTTCTGCCTTTACAAACACTTCAAAGTTCCATATGTGTTGATCCCTATATGATTGAGAAAAGAGCTAACCACTTTCGGACCGGCCACCGCACATATACTGCGGCAGGCCCGGCTGTGAGAAACAACGTGCCTGTACCACAGTCTGTGCACGAGATACAGTGGGCGCATACCGCTGTAGCGCACCCATGGGTCCGGCAGACTCTATGTCTACCGGCCACCCACTATCGCAGTACAGAGAGGCAGAATGGGGATCTGCCTATGTAAACAAGGTGGATCCTTATTCTGACAGGGGACAATACTGAGATCTGCGGTTTCTAGTGATCAAGAATAACAATCTCTGTGTTGTAGCAGTAAGCCAATCCCCCACACAGAACACACCCAGGGAACACAGTTAACCCCTTGTGTTAACCCCCTTCCCTGCCAGTGTTAATTATAAATTGATCAGTGCATTTAATTTTAGCACTGATCACTGTAATAATTTCACTGGTCTCCAAAAAGTGTCACTTGGGGTCAGATTTGTCGGCTGCAATGTGTCGATATCCCGTAAAAAAAAAAAAAAAAATTGAAAAAAAGTTAACAAAATCTATCAAATAGTTTGTAGACGAAACACAATCAATATACACTCATTACCTTTTGTGCAACCCAATCAATATACGCTCATTACCAAATATATGTAGAATACATATTAGCAAAGAAAAGGTATTACAACCCATGGATAAAGGATGCTGCCCACCCCTGATAGTACTTGAAGAAAAGGAAATTTACCCCTAGGGGCTTTGTGTTGCAGCAAGATGTAAATGATGTACAAGTTTAGTAAAAAAGTATACATTTTATTGGAATAAATATAGTTATCAAAAAGAGCCCCAAAGGAAAAAGGGGACTCAGGGTATGAGCTTTGACAGAAAAAAATCAATCAAAAACACAACAATCACAAAATGGTAACAAATATAAATTGGAACAATACTGTATACATGTGAGCACTATGGGCGAAAAAGTTCCATACACGTTCCGACCTTAGTAGTAGCGGTCTTCAGGGAGCAATAATTTTTGCCATAGGTTCTATAGAGAATACATGCGAAAAAATAAAGTAGGCAAACATAAGGAGGTCACATCCACCCAAATGTCAGAGATAGGGTGCAAGTAAACCTCCTACATAGATATCGCAAACAATGTAAAAATTCTATATATGCCACTTACCAAGACCCATATCGGGAAACAGACCGGGATCGAACACCGAGCCACACCATCAAGAAGCAAAAAGGGGTTGGGGGACCGGCAGGGAGGGAACTGGGAAGGCCCCAAGGTCAGTTGGAAAAAGAAACTCCAAGGGGAAGCACAAGGAAAAAAATACTCCTGGGCCTACGAGAGGTCACAACATGCGTGTCGCAAATGCACCATGGGGTGGGCAGAGGAGGACAGGGAGGACAGGGGGGGGGGGGGCGCCCACCGGGGCGGGTAAGCTGGAGAGGGAGAAAACCAAACCAGGCCCTCCAGGGCCAAGCGGGACCCAGCACCCAATGCAAACAGGGGTAAACGGAGCCGGGCCAGGTGGAACGTCCCCCTCTATCGGGGACAAAAAAGCCCAGACTGATTCTAAGATGCAGGGGAGGTGTAACTGTCCTGCGACACGAGATAATCATTTCCCTTATATTTTGCATTTTTTGTCCATTCTCGGATGCTTGAGTTTCTAGTACTTTCTAGTACTCTCCAGTACTTTCTAGTTTGTCCATTTGTGTCTCTCTCAAATGTGTTGGATGTTTTTTGTTGCTTTATCTGAAATTTCTTTTGTTCTATGTATCGATTATTGATTTATTTATACATCCCAACCCATTGTTAAGGTTGTTTCATACATCTAAGTGACTATTTTTTGTATTGATTATTTTCTATATGTACTTATTTTTTGTATTTTTCAGAATTCCCATATATGCATATTTCTACCTGTATATATTTGTCACTTATTTTTGTGTGTTTTCTCCAGATAGACGCATGGTCGTTTTCCATACCTGGATCCTTCCCGTGACCACACCACCATATTCCATTCTGCAGCACCAGTGGTTTTGGGGCAGCAGGGGGAGTGGCACTGCAGCCAAGGTTTTACCTCTTGGGCCTCACGGCAGGCAGGGGTAATGCACTTGCCTGGGCTATGCTTTGGCATGAGGTGCATATACTCCCTGGTGGCCGTTTTAATTTTTTGGCCACTGGAGGGAGCCCTCCCATCTGTCGGCAGCGTCCCGTAATCTTCTTAGACTGTACCTGCGATGCCGTGCGCACTGCGTGATGGCGCCGACGCCTCACGTGACAGCGCGTGCGGCCTTCTGCCATGCGTGGGTTACATCACGCCGTCAACCCGACGGTGAAGACGGCGTGTCGCCTGGGACTTCGTGGTCCTTTCAGAACGCCAGGGAGGCCACACTGCGCCGGCCATTATGGAGGCATTGGCGTCTCGGTGCCCCGTGGATGCGTGTGTGTGTGTGGGGGGGGGGGGTCGGGGCGTGGTTTGTGGTGGGTTGGGCAGGGGCGAGATCCTGTCTTTTCCGGGCCACCTGGGCCCAGCATTTCCCGGGCCTCTCGTGTGTGTATGGGAGGTGGGGCGGGGCCCAATTGGTGGAGAGCGTCACCCCAATCCAGACGGCTGGCCCATACATAAATAGCCAGTCCCATGGGTGTGGACTTTAATCCCATGGTGACTGAACATAGTGACCATCGGGTTCTTGGTCAACTCACTAAGGCCCTTCTCTCACGATGGCTGGGTGGCCCACTCGAGGAAGAGTCCTGGTATTTCCAAACTTATTCCAATGCCTTCCCAAATAATGTCCAATCAACTGAATTTACCAAAGGTGGACTCCAATCAAGTTGTAGAAACACCTCAAGGATGATCACTGGAAACAGGTTGCACCTGAACTCAATTTTGAATCACCTTTATCTTCACTTTCACCTTTACTTTTACAACATCACGTTCACTATTACATTCACTCTTAACACATCACTACACTTTTATGCTAGTTTATCCTTCTCCTGTCACCTTTTTTTTTTGCACTTCTTCTTTTCCTATCTTTTCCAGTTTCTTGTTCTTTCTTTTAATTTCCTTCTTTTCCTTTCTCCCCTTTTGTCTTTCTCCTTATCCTGTAGACTCTCCTAGACATGCATGCACACACATGTACCTACATGCATGCGTTTCAGGATATAGAGAGTATATATATTATATAGATAGCTAGATAGATAGATATAGATAGATAGATAAAATATAAATAAATAAGCTTACGCTGTTGAACCACCATTTGCTTTCATATTATGATTAGTTTTATATTCTTATTTCAGGGCTTTTTTTGTCCCCGATAGAGGGGGACGTCCCACCTGGCCTGGCTCCGTTTACCCCTGTTCGCATTGGGTGCTGGGTCCCGCTTGGCCCTGGAGGGCCTGGTTTGGTTTTCTCCCTCTCCAGCTTACCCACCCCGGCGCCCCCCCCCCTTGTCCTCCTCTGCCCCCATGGTGCATTTGCGACACGCAGGTTGTGACCTCTCGTAGGCCCAGGAGTGTTTTTTTCCTTGTGCTTCCCCTTGGAGTTTTTTTTTCCCAACTGACCTTGGGGCCTTCCCAGTCCCCTCCCTGCTGGTCCCCCAACCGATTTTTGCTTCTTGATGGTGTGGCACGGTGTTTGATCCCGGTCTGTTTCCCGACATGTGTCTTGGTAAGTGGCATATATAGAATTTTTACATTATGGTTTGCGATATCCATGTAGGAGGTTTACTTGAACCCCATCTCTGAAATTTGGGTGGATGTGACCTCCTTATGTTTGCCTACTTTATTTGCATGTATTCTCTTTATAGAACCTATGGCTACGATAAAAATTATTGCTCCCTGAAGACTGCTACTACTGAGGTCGAAACGCGTAGGGGCTTTTTCAACCATAGTGCTCACATGTATACAGTAATGTTCCAATTTATATTTGTTACCATTTTGTGATTGATTGTTGTGTTTTTGATAGATTTTTTCTGTCAAATCTCATATCCTGAGTCCCCTTTTTCCTTTGGGGCTCTTTTTGATAACTATATTTATTCCAATAAAATGTATACGTTTTTACTAAACTTGTACATCATTTACATCTTGCTGCCGCACAAAGCCCCTAGGGGTAAATTTCCATTTCTTGAATACATATGGGCCTACACTGAATACATTTGTTTTTTAATATTTATTTTTTTTGGACATGTATTATAGCAGAAAGTAAAAAATAGTGGGCTTTGGGTCATTGTCATGTTGGAAGGTAAATATTCATATTGACAACTTTCTGGTAGAGGGCAGAAGAATTTCTTTAAGAATGTGACAGTATGTTGCCCCCCCGATCCCGACTAGTCTTCCAGTTCCAGCCGCTGAAAAACATTCCCACAGCATGATGCTGCCACCACCACGCTTCACTGTAGGGATAGTATTGGCCAGGTGATCAGTGGTGCCTGGTTTCCTCCAGACATGACGCATGTCATGCAGGCCAAAGAGTTCAATCTTTGTTTCATCAGACCAGAGAATTTTGTTTCTCATGGTCTGAGAGTCCATCAGGTGCCTTATGGCAAACTTCAGGCAGGCTGCCATGTGCCTATTACTGTGGAGTGGCTTCAGTCTGGCCACGGGAGTGCTGCAGAGATGGTTGTTCTTCTAGGAGGTTCTCCTCTCTCCACAGAGAAATGCTGGAGCTCTGTCATAGTGACCATCGGGTTCTTGGTCAACTCACTAAGGCCCTTCTCTAACGATGGCTGTCTGGCTGGGTGGCCCACTCTAGGAAGAGTCCTGGTATTTCCAAACTTCTTCCATTTATTTTACAATCAACTGTTTACTCTTTTTAAATCATAATGGCAACAGAAACTACCCAAATGACCCTGATTTGTAGAATTTTGAGGAAAATAATGAATTTAATTCATTTTGGAACCAGACCAACATAACAAAATGTGGAAAAAGTGATGCGCTGTGAATACATTTCTGGATGCATTGTATCAGCAGCTGATTGCAGCTATTCATCTATAATGTGAACCCCCCTCTCCTCCTACCACTGCTATTCTGTCTGCTTTGCTTCCCCACTACTACACAATCCTCTGCCACACTGACAGCTCCCCATCACTACTTTGATCCAGGTATCGCTGCTGGCTTCTTCTCCTGTCCCTCCTGCCAGCTGCTGCGGAGGCAGACAAGGGATCAGGTTCCATCTACTTGGGCAGAGGGGTTGGGTTGGGACTTTGCTTTCAGAAAATGTCTGGTTTGGAGGTCTTTCTTTCTGTAAAATTGCATGCAATATGGCAACATGGAAGCATTCCATACACTACTGATAAGAGACAACCTCAGAAATATTTCCTGCTTGTGTGACTGGTTCACCGATTTTCTAAAAAGTCTGCACAAACATACAAGTCAGATTTTAGGCATCCTCTGTGAAAAAAAAAGTGCTCAATAATGAAAAAGTCCCTCCTATTCAGATTCATTCTGCAGATAACAAACAGTTCCAGAGTTCTACCTGTTTCTGCTCTGAAGCCAAGTTTCTTCCATGTACACTGATCACCCAGAGGGGATTATTTTTTTTCCTTAACAAAAGTAGAGTTGCTCTTTAAGCCATAGTAGTCTTTGCATATCACCCAGAGGGGATTGCTTCCCCCCCCCCCCAACAAAAGTGGAGTTACTCTTAAAAAGGGACACTAAAGGTTCCAGTTTAAAAAAAAAAAAAAAAATCATGTTATACTTCCCTCCACTGTGCAGCTCGTTTTGCACACAGTGGTCCCGATCCTGGTCTTCTGGGTTTCTTTGGCGGAACTAACCCCCTTTATGGGAGCTCTCTCCCATGGAGATTAGTTCTTGTCGGTGCACTCCCGTTATTCAGCCGGCGGCTATAGCCGCAGACTATCACTCAGCCCCACCCCTAGCGTGCCGCGTCAATGGATGTGATTGACATCCATTGATCTATCCAATCTAGCCAATCAACGGCCAGAATAAGTGGAGAAAAGGACATCGGGGTGAGTACAGCAGGTGAATGGGCTCAGGCAAGTAACAGGGGGCGCCAATTATTGACAGTTTTATTACAACCCCTTTAAAGCCATAGTAGTCTTTGCATATGTACAGAAAGTAAAGACATTTTGGAGACCTGACTGGTCACAATTTCCATGTTGTAGCTGTAACCTTGAAGAAAGATTAAAATTAACTATATATCAGAAAAATCTTCGCAGCACCTGATCGGTGCCATGTCCCCGGTCCCGGCTGGCTCCTCGGCCAGGCTATTACTGCTTGGCTCGGGGGCTGTGTCGATACCGGAGGGACTTGAGGCCCAGCAGTTTCAGAAACCTAACAAAAAAATGCCCACTTTTGCGCTCATCCAGAAGGTTTGGAATAAGGCGAGGCAGCTTCAGGGGGTCACAGGGTTCACTGAATTCAGCCCAATCTGGGAGAACAATACATACACTGAACTGGCCAAACTAGATCAGGGTCCTAGATGGCGCCTTCAGGGCATAACGCTCCTTAAACAGGTATTCCGTGGTGGTACACTACTCCCGTTTACCACCCTTCGGTCCAGATTTGCACTCCCCCAATCCATGTTTTTTTACTATTTACAACTGCAACATGCAATTAGAGCCCAGGGAGATGCGGTGGAGTGGGCTCAGTCCCCCACTCCAGTATTCCGCGTCTTAAGGGCCGCAACTGAGACTAAAGGTGTTATTTCACAATGTTACAACATGTTGCTAGACTCGTTTTTAGAGGCGCATCCCATGAAAGTGGCGGACCAGTGGGTGGCAGATGTAGGCCCGATGACAGGGGACATGTGGGAGGAAGCGTTGCTGGCAGTCAACAGTTGTTCGCTCAATGTAGCACAGAAAGTATCTCAGCTATACATTCTGCTGAGGGTTCATTACACCCCAGTAAAACTCTTTAAAATGGGCGGGGTTACAGACCCGATGTGCAACAGGTGCAAGGTAATGTCCGGTGATCTGATTCACTTGCTCTGGCGCTGCCCCAAACTCCACAGGTTCTGGAAGGGAGTTGTGGACACACTTAACTCTGTGTTCCAGGTAGCCATACCCCTGGAACCGATATACTGCCTGCTTGGAGTATTGAGGGAGTGGTAACAGAGGAGTTGACTCGAATGGCACTAAATAGGGCACTGTTCCAGGCCAGGAGGGCCATTCTCCTGAATTGGAAGCTGGAGGATCCTCCCACGCTTAAATCTTGGGTGATGCATATGGGCAGGATGCTCGTCATGGAGAAGTACGAATATCAGCATAGGGGAAATGCAAGCAAATTCGACAGGCTTTGGGATGCTTGGCTGGCCACACCTGGCTTGAGCCCTATGGAACTTGTTCAGGGGAGGTTGCTGGGTGGTAATTAGACTTGCTAGTCATGGGGCGGTGGGAATAGAGGGCATGTTGATGGATGTTACTAGGATGTGCTAGAGGCTGGATGGAGAGACATATGTGAAGTGTACTATATATGATGTGGCTGTTATGTCATATTGGTTTTCTTCTCCTGTATGTTATGTGAGCAATAAAAACTTTGATTTAAAAAAAAAAGAAAAATCTTCACTATGGATTTTTCCAGTCCACCTAGCCACAGTTTGGGCAAAGGAGGCAGTGGCTGGCTATAAGGCAGGGCCTGCCAAGGGGACTTCAAAAGAGTCTCCAAAGTGCCAATGAATGTTAAGAGTGGGTAACATCATGAATTTCATGAAAGAATGGCCGAGACCAAAGTGGAGTGGATCATATATTGTTTAATTCTGCATTGTAGGATACAAGGTTTCAAAGCTCTCAGGAGTATTTGGCCAATCATTGTATAAAGTCCACTTTGCCTGATCTAAAGTAGAAAATGGTTTTCTACAAAAAGTCCCTTTTTTGCACATTTCTCAACATGTGGGGGCTATGCAGTGCTAGGCGTAGTCCTCAGGGGGGGGGGGGGAGGCATATATCCAAACATGCTTCAGGCAAACAGATCTATACTGAAAAAATACAAAATCATGTATTAAAGCAAGAAAAAAGGGGGGGTTGTAAAGGAAAAAAAAATTTGGGCTAAAATTAATGTCTGCAAGGTAGACAGACAGAATAGTGTAATGGATTCTGTTGAAAAAAAAACAAGTAAATACCTATTAAATTCCTTCATCTATATCACCTCCGGCGTTCTAGTTTGTTCTCTCATTCACTTCCTGGTTTGCAGCGCTCGTTCATGTAAGAACTACATTTCCCAGTATGAATTGCGGCACGCCCAGTAATTCACACCTCCTTGAAGTCTAAGGGCTCTTTCACACGGAGCGGATCCGTATTGATCCGCTCCGTTAGCCCGTTTGGCTCAGCAGGGATTCCTCCGTTAATCCCCACTGAGCTGTCGGCGGACAGGGCGGTCCCCGCACACAGTGCAGAGACCGCCCTGTCTCTCCTCCACTCTCCCCTATGGGGAATCGGATGAATACGGACCATATGTATTAGTATTAGTTATTTTTGTGTGGTTTTTCTCTGAGATTATTTGTTAGTAGCGCTGTAGTACATTTTTACATTCGAGCACATCATTGACCACCGCAGTAAAGCCTCCCTCCACGGTGGTGAGTAAAAAATCAGACAAGCAGGAAGTGAACAGAACAGAGAAGAAACTTCTGAGCAAAAACAAACAATGAGGAAGTGAAAAGAGGAATGTCTGCAGGTAAAGGATGCTTATTATGAAAAAAATGTTTTCCTTTACAACCCCTTTAAGCAGTATTGTGCTAGACCTTTCTCCAAAACAAAGCAACCACCATAAATTTGGGAAAATCTTTGAGGTCAATCAAGGCCTGCAGTGCATTCACTAAGCACTAGTTTCAGTGCGAAACGCGTCAGCAGTCGGGTTTTATTTTATGTTGCTGTGACTAGTGCTGTCTTTTTTTGAAAAAGGCTACAACTTGTTCAGAGTGCGGCTGTCCAGAAACAATTTTTGTTCCTGCAGTGCATTTACTGTTGTATGACCCATGCACTCCTGCTCACAATCGTGTGCAATCCTCCATTTCCAAATGAGCATCTTTCTCAATAGGGTACTTCACACAATGGATGGGGTTTAGGGGGGGTTTGGTATGAGTAAATCGAGGCAACCTAAGCGCAAATTGTGTGTCACTGATGTATCTGGCAAAGGGGGTGGCAAATGATCAGCTTACGCTGTCGGCAGCTGGAAGTGCATAGTTTTAAATTAACGTCTTAAAGTCTTAAATTAACTTGCAAGTTTTATAATTTATGAGTCTTTAAGCACGACCTCCCTAAGCAGAGAAAGACTTCTGGTAAGACATAAAAAAAACAATACATAGAAAAAGATGACAGTACATGAATACAATGGATGAATGATATGAAAGAACCTCAAGAACCGGGTGGGTTCAAGGTTAAATATTGATGGTTTTCCGACACATTTCGAATTACACTGACTGTCTTCATCAGGGAAAAACCAATATTTCTGCAATTGAACAAAACAACCAACCAAATAATGTATGTACTTGATACAATCAACCACAATGGGATGATCGTAATATATATATATATATATATTTTAATTTTTTTTTAAATATACAGTACAATATAATTGTGAACAATAGAGAACACTTACATGTGCATGCGTCTGTCATCCCATCATAGGACAGAGAACCACTACCCTCCAGTGAAACCTGCATGAATCTCCCTCCACAAAGAGTGGACGTCCACGGCAAAGGAAAAACAAGGATGAACAAACCAAAGTTTATTCAAAACAAATTGCCATAAAAGCAGAAGTTGCAAAGCAGATGTCCCAGCAAAAGACTGTGCAAAACTGTGGAGTATATGCAGATGACCTGAAAAATGGAGGAAACTGCAAAACGAAATTATTAAGCCAAAAACGAACACCCAGATAGAAAAAGAGGTCAAAAACCTAAAACCAAAAAACAAGAAAAACAAAAACAAAGATAACCCCTTGGACAAGAAACTACCATAACACTGAGGTCAATTCAGTAATGGCCAAGGATGGCTGTATGGTCATAGAACAGACCTATCCACCACAGTGTCCAAGGAGTGAATGGCAATTTGGCTTTCCCTGCATTGTCCTAAATACTCCCTAGTCCCGCCCCATAATAATGTATCCAAGGGGCGGGGCAAGAAACCTCACCTTAGGGGGCGAGTATAATTACCAACAGCCTATTGTGTGAAAAATATCCCGGCAGGTAACGCCAGGGGGCAGAGCCAAGGGGCGGGGTAAGAACATAACCTGACAGGGCATACATAGTTGCCACAGCAACCTGTTGTATAAACTATACCCCGGCGGGGAACGCCAGGGGGCGGAGCCATGGCGTCACAACAAAGGACGCATTAAGTTTCTATGGCATCCCACTTGAAAAAGGCATGACGGAACGAGCGCCGGGGGCGAAGCCTTGGCGTCACCAAAGAGAATAGAGGGGACTGGCATGTGGGGTTGCCCTAACAACCAAAAGCTATGTCACGGCGAGGAACGCCGTGACGGCTTGAGGATTGAACGTGACAGGGCGCCAAGGGAGGAGCCATGACGTCCATATAGGGGGAGTGTATGAGTTACTATAGCAACCAGCAAGCTGTATCACGGCGAGAAGCGCCGTGATGATGAGCTATCAAACCCGGAAGTGGCCGCATCGACAGCGCACATTCCGAGCCATCTTCTGCTCATTCAGAGTGGACGTGTTCAAAACGCCACACTGCAGGGGAACAAGAAGGGAGCAAAATCAAGGCTCCCTTCAGCAGTGGATCAAGGCAGAACATAGAAAACCACCTATATGGGATAAAAAGGGGAACCACAGGAAATAAATAAAATTATGCCACGGGTCCAAAATGGAACCGCAAATCCCCAGAAGGACAGCCAAGGCTTAAAGGGACATAAGTAATATAGCACACTAGGCAAAAGGAAAAAAAATAAAATAAAACAGGCAGCGAACATAAAAATGATAATTATAATTATGTAGCTGTATGCAAAAGAACAACATACAGATATATTAAGAAATACTGCCCTGTTTATGAGGACAAATAACCTACCTGGCAAAAAGTGTCATAAGGCCCGCCAGGGTAAGCGGCCGGCCATGACACACAGGGTAGCCCCCCTGGGGAATCCAGGGGGAGCTTGGGTGCCAGGTATGCGTGGACAAGGGGGAGAAAAACATGAACAGGTGAGCCAGAGGGGGGTAGAGGGACACAATCCCAAGTGGAATGAATACAGAGGCATGCATCATAGGAGATCAAAAACAAACATTACCAAATTCAATAAAGAAAAATACAAAATATATTAAACACACATACAATATATATATATATATATATATATATATATATATATATATATATATATATATATATATATATATATATATATATATATATATAATTACACACACACACATATGTAACACTTAAAAGGTAAGTGTATGAAATAAATACATAAATAAATAAACCCCTTATCCAGTTTCCTTACAATACATCTCACAAAGATAAGTAAATAAAAAATGGGCAAAGGAGGGCAGAGCAGGGGGAGAGTAACAGAAAGGCCAAGCAGGGGAGATGGTACAGTAAAGGCAAAAAGGAAAGACCATGTCAATCCGTTTTGCCTGAACAGAATCCATCCAGGAAAGGTCTAAAGCTTTCAGCCTCATTGAGACCAGGGATACTGGTGGCATCGAGATATCTGATCCATCTCATCTCGCGTTGGAGTAAAATTTTATTCCAATCCCCACCTCGTTTGGGGATATGGACCTGGTCCAGAACTGTATAATTGACCGGAGGCATTCTGTAACCAAGATACTTGGCTACATGTTTGCCCAGAGGAAGATAAAGGTTGCATATCCTCATGCTAGCCAGGATGTTTGCCAACACGTTGGCCCAATTCTTGGCGTGTTTTCCCAACATAAAATGCCCCACATTGGCACTGAAGTAAATAGACCAAACTTTGTGTCTTACAATTAGCAAAGTGTTTTAAATGAAAAGGGAAGTTCTTTGACCTATCACATGGCAATAGGAGCAGGATCCGCAGGGGTAAGTACCCCATACTTTACAAGGATCCTTGCGTTGATTGCCTCGGTATTCACTCTGGGTTAGAATTTCAACCAGAGAACCAGATCTTCTATATGTGACCTGAGGGAGTTTAGTAACTAGGCCAACTAAAGAAGGCTCCTCCGTGAGAATTGTCCAATGTTTGGACAAAATCTTACGTATTTGGTCATGTTCATTTGAAAATCGTAGAATGATACGTATGGAATCATCATTTTGTCTAATCTTTTCTTTTTTTTTTTGAAGACAAGATCATGTCTATTGAAGATTTTCACTCTATTAAAGGACCGTCTAAGGGTCCAATTTGGTATATCCCCTGATGAGTAGTCTGCTGGTAAGTTTATCGGCTTCCAATTGGAAGCAATATTTACTTCAGTGCCAATGTGGGGCATTTTATGTTGGGAAAACACGCCAAGAATTGGGTCAACGTGTTAGCAAACATCTGGCTAGCATGAGGATATGCAACCTTTATCTTCCTCTGGGCAGACATGTAGCCAAGTATCATGGTTACAGAATGCCCCCGGTCAATTTTACAGTTCTGGACCGGCTCCATATCCCCAAACGAGGTGGCGATTGGAATAAAATTTTACTCCAACGCGAGATGAGATGGATCAGATATCTCAATGCCACCAGTATCCCTGGTTTCAATGAAGCTGAAAGCTTTAGACCTTTCCTGGATGGATTCTGTTCAGGCAAAACGGATTGACATTGTCTTTCCTTTTCTGTACCATCTCTCCTGCTTGGCCTTTCTGCTACTCTCCCCCTGCTCTGCCCTCCTTTGCCCATTTTTTATGTTTTTGATCACCTATGCCTCTGTATTCATTCCACTTGGGATTGTGTTCCTCTACCCCCCCTTTGGCTCCCCTGTTCATGTTTTTCTCCCCCTTGTTCACGCATACCTGCCACCCAAGCTCCCCCTGGATTCCCCAGGGGGGACTACCCTGTGTGTCATGGCCGGCCGGTTACCCTGGCAGGCCTTCTGACACTTTTTGCCAGGTAGGTTATTTGTCCTCATAAACAGGGCAGTATTTCTTAATATATCTGTATGTTGTTCTTTCGCATACAGCTACATAATTATAATTTTTATGTTCGCTGCCTGTTTTTTGTTCCTTTTTTTTTTTTCTTTCACGGTTTTTGCCTAGTGTGCTATATTACTTATGTCCCTTTAAGCCTTGGCTGTTCTTCTGGGGATTTGCGGTTCCATTTTGGACCCGTGGCATCATTTATTTATTTCCTGTGGTTCCCCTTTTTATCCCATATAGGTGGTTTTCTATGTTCTGCCTTGATCCACTGCTGAAGGGAGCCTTGATTTTGCGCCCCTCTTGTTCGACTGCAGTGTGGCGTTTTGAACACGTTCGCTCTGAGTGAGCAGAAGACGGCTCGGAATGTGGGGCTGTCGATGCGGCCACTTCCGGGGTTTGATAGCTCATCATCACAGCGCTTCTCGCCGTGATACAGCTTGCTGGTTGCCATAGTACATAGCTTTTGGTTGTTAGGGCAACCCCACATGCCCTGTCCCCTCCATTCTCTTTGGTGACACCAAGGCTCCACCCCCAGCGCTCGTTCCGTCATGCCTTTTTCAAGTGGGATGCCATGGAAACTTAATGCGTCCTTTGTTGTGACGCCATGGCTCCGCCCCCTGGCGTTCCCCACCGGGGTATAGTTTATACAACAGTTAGCTGTGGCAACTATATACACCCTCTCAGGTTATGTTCTTACCCCGCCCCTTGGCTCTGCCCCCTGGAGTTACCCGATGGGATATTTTTCACACAATAGGCTGTTGGTAATTATACATGCCCCCTAAGGTGAGGTTTCTTGCCCCGCCCCTTGGATACGTCATTATGGGACGGGACTAGGGAGTATTTAGGACAATGCCGGGAAAACCAAATTGCCATTCACTCCTTGGACACTGTGGTGGATAGGTCTGTTCTATGACCATCCAGCCATCCTTGGCCATTACTAAATTGACCTCAGTGTTATGGTAGGTTCTTGTCCAAGGGGTTATCTTTAAGTTTTTGTTTTTCTTGTTTTTTGGTTTTAGGTTTTTGACCTTTCTATCTGGGTGTTCGTTTTTGGCTTAATAATTTCGTTTTGCAGTTTCCTCCATTTTTCAGGTCATCTGCATATACTCCACAGTTTTGCACAGTCTTTTGCTGGGACATCTGCTTTGCAACTTCTGCTTTTATGGCAATTTGTTTTGAATAAACTTTGGTTTGTTCATCCTTGTTTTTCCTTTGCCGTGGACGTCCACTCTTTGTGGAGGAAGATTCATGCAGGTTTCACTGGAGGGGAGTGGTTCTCTGTTCTATGATGGGATGACAGACGCATGCACATGTAAGTGTTCTCTATTGTTCACAATTATATTGTACTGTATATTTTTTTCCCTGGACCTTGCCTTATAGCCCTACCCCTCTCTGCAAGTCCTTGATTTTGTAGCAAACAATACAGAGTAACCAATGAAGGGAAGAAAGGGTGGCTTTACATTCTGTATTATACTTCACATGCCATGCCCCTAAGAAATGGAATTTATGGGCAAGTAAAATTCCTATTTTCTTCACAGTACAGCACAAGTACAGACCTTGGGATGTCTCGAAGTAATGAATGAGAAAGAAACGCAACAACTAGATCAGGGGTCTGCAAACTATGGCCCTCCATTTGTTCAGGAACCACAATTCCCATCATGCCTAGTCATGTCTGTAAATGTCAGTGTGTTACAATGCCTCATGGGATGTGTAGTTCTACAACAGCTGGAGGGCCGTAGTTTGAGGATCCCTGAACTAGATAAACAGAAATTAGCCAACAGACCGAACAACGAGGGACAAAGGTCCCAACTTCCGAGTGCCAAAGCAAGTGCCTTGCGGCCAAAAACTGCATCTGCAGAAAACTTAAGTCCAACTGGTAGAATTCTGAAAAGGTAACAGGATCAAGTTGTGGCCTTACAAAACTGGACCACACATGCCCGATGCTATAAAAAAAAAGCCCCAAAAAATCCCACTGATCTGGTGGAATGGACCAGTAAAAGCACAGATTTTTCCATGGGACAGTAAGCTCTAGCGATCTTACTCCACCCGGCAGAGGAACCAAGGCCTGCTTCTACTACCCTGGACTGCCCCCAAGCCTATCTCTCTCTGGATGCGGCAAAAGGTGCCTACACAAGTGCTTTCCACTGCCCACAATAATCGGCGACACCCCTCGTTAGCGGCCTGCAAGCAGCAGTTCAGACACAGCCCTCTGTTTGGCAGCCATCTTGCTGCTCCCTGGTGCCCATCTCCTGGACTCTTTCTCCAACAAGTTGCCTCTGAGAGCCAAAGCACTTTATCAGACCAGACTATGGCCCCTTGCCTTGGTAATTGGCCACATTGACTTATGCTATGTTATGAAACCATAGACCTGGGGGGCGAATACGCAGGGCCGGGGAGAATGACAGTCTGATCTCCCTACTCCGCACCATCGGTTCACCCACCCTCAGCGTATAAGGCACATCTTGCTTCCCGACACTACCACACAAGCTCTCTGAGCGACGGACATTACTTGGTCCCCGGCGGGTATGTACAATATGCCCCAAAACCGTCAGAGCTACCGCTCCCAGCAAAAGGCCTCTCCTGCCGGGGGGGGGGGGGGGTTAAAGGGAAGGGCAAAATGGCGCCCGAGCCTCCGGAGCCGAATGATACCACGCAGCATTCTGAGGACAGTTTGCTTCAGTTCCCCACTGACTTGGTAAGCCCCGCTGACGCTAGCTAAGATGTCTTGCTCCAGAAGTTTTGCTGTATAGTGCGGGATTGAAATAAATGCAGCCTCTCGTAAACTTTCAGCAGAACTGGTGAGGGACCTTAAAGAGCTAGGCCCCGGCACCAATCAGTTGGAGCAACCGATGGACCCAACAACTACAGTGCTGGAGGTCATGAGGACGAGGTCGAGAAATTGAATGCTTGGAATTTGATCGCATACATAGGTCCCTTGCTCCCTAGCCCACCGAAGGTCCCCCCAGAGACGATATCATTAAATTTCACTTTTACAAGACCAAGGAACGGCTCCTGCAGGCCGCCAGGGATCTCCCGGACCTCTCCTTCTAGGGTAATCCCCCTTCAACTATTTGCAGATCTCTCTCCGGTCACCATAGCCAAACGGAGGAGTCTAAAACCCTATTTGCAGATCCTTCAAACTCTGGGCATCCGATACAAATGGGGGTTCCCCTTTAAGCTCTATCACCTTGGCTGTCAGTATCATGCCTCCTCTTTGCCTGACTTACGGAAACACTTTCAGGATCTTCCTCGGCCCGCCCGCAGCCATCCCGGGCACCCCGCGGATCCTCGCAGAAAAGGTCCCAGGCTCTTCGATCACTGCAATCACAGCGATTCCAGGATGTCCCAAAGGAATGACAGCATGGACTTTCATTTGTTGCCACGAGGGGCTAACCTGACTGGAGTTCGGTTTCGTTGAACTGCCGGTTGAATTTCATCTTGATTAACGAGTATGACTGCACACTTCACCCTTGACTTTCCTTATAAGGGCCCAGTCACAGGACGGGGGCATTTTTGGTTCTAGATCTATGAGACATCTGGACCTTCCCCCCCCCCCCCCTCCCTTGCTCCAGGACGTCTTACCACCTGGCTGTCCCCTTGCCCGGTGTTGCCCTAACTGTGGGATGGCAACATTGGGCTTCTGTGATGGGATCACGTTCACATGGTCATTTGGCTCACCTTGGTTCACGTCCCTTGTCCCTCCTCTCCACTCCTTTTTTTTTGCATGTTCCTGAACTGTAGCTCGAGTGGGCTATCCTTGTACTGTGCTGAATATTCCCGTTAGAGTTGTGGGTGGGTCCAGTGCATTACGGGCCTCAGTTTGTGGCCCTCATGGTCTCGGCCATTGTCTTTATATTTGATGTTATTGCACCTGCCGTGGGTCAGTCTTGTGCTCTGGACTCTCATGACTGAGTGTGGGCTCCGGGCACGAGGTTGGCCTACTATTTAACGTTTGCAGTTTAAATAGATATGTTATACTATTTAGGTTATTTTAATCTTTATTTAGGTGGCGTCTACCTAATATGTTTTTCTGTTCACTCTGTGCCACCATTGATTTATCTCAGTTTTCAGTCTACTTTATCACCATGCTGAGTGGTTCCCGATGGACCACTGCTATCCCATGTATCGGACCTTGGCCCGAACTGCGGTTTTGGCCAAATATTTTGACGTTTATTTTGCGCACGTGTTTTTGTAATGCCCCAACTAAGCAAAATTTAAATTTAATTTTGAACCCCTTGCTGGATATATACCCCTCGGAGCAAATTGCTCCCTCGCCCGATGCTTAAAAAAAAAAACGAAGTTACTTACTGGTAACGTTCTTTCCCGGAGTCTTTCAGGACAGCCACCTGAGAGACCTTGGCTCCTCCCCTCTATTGGAAACACCGCGCCAGCCTCCTATAAATTTTCTCCTCCCCTGCTGGTCCTCAGTTCTTTCAAGAGCACCTCCAGTTGCTGTAAGGAAATCTTTTACATACCTTTGGGTGGGTTACCCGGCTGTCCTGAAAGATTCCGGGAAAGAACGTTACCAGTAAGTAACTTCGTTTTTTCCCTAATCGTCTTTCAGGACAGCTACCTGAGAGGATAACCAAGCACTTACCCTAGGGCGGGACCACAGCTTGTAAGACCTTGCGTCCAAAGGTCTGATCCTTAGCTGACCAAAGATCCACCCTATAGTGTCTTACGAAGGTGGCAAAGCTGCACCATGTCGCCGCTTTACAGATCTCCTCCGGCGTTGCTCCAGCTCTTTCTGCCTGTGAGGCTGCCATAGATCTTGTGGAGTGCATTCTGATACCCTCTGGAATCTGTATGCCTCCTAATCTGTAAGCTAGTTCAATGGCTTCTATTAACCATCTGGCTATTGTGTGTCTGGTAGCTCTATGCCCTTTTCTAGCTACAGAATGCAAAATAAATAAGGAATCCGACTTCCTTAGAGTTTTAGTCAATTCTAAATAATGTAAGACGCATCTCCTGACGTCTAAGTTATGGAACTTTACTTCCTGTTCCCTAGAAGGGTTCGGACAAAATAAAGGCAATATAATTTCTTGTTACCCATGGAACCTCGAGATTACTTTTGGCAGGAATCCCGGGTCCATTTTAAAAACTATTCGATCTGCAAAAATCTGAAAAAAAAGGGGGTCTGATCGATAAGGCCTCTAACTCTCAGACCCTTTTTGCTGTGGTGATTGCCACCAGAAAGACTGCTTTTAGCGTCAGCGTCTTCAGGTTGCAATCCTCTAATGGTTCAAAAGGTTCCGCTGTCAAAGTTTGCCGTACTGACAGGTCCCATTTCGGAAAGACTGAATTCTGTATAGGTCTTTGTCGGCTCAGAGATCTGAAGAATCTGACTATCCATGGGTCGGATGTTAGTCTTTCCTCTAGGAAAACTGACAGTGCGGATACTTGACTTTTTAAAGTACTAAGACTAAGTCCTTTTTCTACACCGTTCTGCAGAAACTCTAGGACGACCACTGAACTCGGTGTTGGAGTTTTCTGTGCACCAATTGCCAAAGCACTTCCACACCTTGTCATATATCTTACGTGTCTCTACTTTCCTGCTTTTTAGCAGAGTCACAATTAAGCGGCTCGAGAAACCCTTTGCTTTCTGCAGCTGCTCCTCAGATACCACGCGGCCTTTCTACTGGGCCTTGGGAGAGTAGGTCTTCCTGGCAACAACCAGGGGGGCTCTATAGCTAGTTCTTTCAGCATAGAGAACCAAGGTCTCCTGGTCCAGTGAGGTGCTATGAGAATCAGGTTTGTATTCTCTGCACGGTTTCCTTATCACTGCTGGTATCAATACTGGTGGAGGAAAGGCATAACATATCCTGAATGTCCACCTTTGTGCTAATGCATCCACTCCCAGTGCTCCGTCCTCTCTTTCTAGAGAAAATAAAGATCTGACTGTTTTTCTTTGATGCAAATAAGTCCACTTGAGGTATTCCCCATTTTTGCGTGATTTGCTTGAACACCTCCTGATTCAGCTCCCAGTCGCCTTCTTTCACCTGAATTCTGCTGAAGAAATCCGCTACTGTGTTTAAATCCCCTTTTAGTCCTTGTGTATTGGGACGTGTAGGTATGCGTCCTTTCGATCTAGGGAGACCAAAAAACAGTTTGGAGGTAGTAAGGCTTTCACTGAATATATTGGAGTCCATCCTGAATCTCTTGTAGGTTATGGACACATTAAGGGGCTTGAGGTTTAAGATTGGTCTGACCTTTCCGGTGGGTTTTTGTACTCCGAATATGTGGGAGTAAAACCTGTGTCCCCTTTCTTTTTTGGGTACCTCTACTACTACCTCCTGTTTCTTGAGATCCTCCAGGGCTCTCAAGAACCCTCCGGCTTTTCCTCTGTCTTTTGGAAGTTTTGTTAAATAAAATTTTCTTGGGGGTGGTTTGGAGAATTCCAGATGATAACCTTCCTTTATTATTCTCAAAATAAATTGATTGGAGGTTATCTTTTCCCACTGAGGGAAGAAAGCCCCAGTCTTCCTCCCACTGCGAGCAACTTGTCATTTCTTAGGCTTGTTCAGGACGACGAAAAATTGCTCCTGCTTTGCCTTTCCCCTTCTGGGCCCAAGGCCTTTTTTGATTGTCTGCCTTGGGTGTTGTGAAACGGGGACCTTTAGGAACCCAATTAAACTTGTTTTGTATCCTTTTGTTCTGCTGTGGCTGACTCCAAGGTGCTTTGCGTTTCAGCGGAAACACTTTTTTATCCGCTGTACAATCTAGCACCTTTTCTAATGCCGGCCCAAAAAGCAGGTCCCCTGTGAATGGGATGCCACATAGTTTGGTTTTAGACGCACAGTCCCCCTGCCATGTTTTTAACCATAGAGCCCTCCTAGTGGAGTTGGCCAGTGCTGATGATCTAGCTGCCATCCGCACAAGTTCAGCTGAGGTGTCAGCAATATAAGCTATGCCTCTCAACAATGTGGGAAAGGAGGATAGGATTTGCTTCTTCGCAGTTTCTTCCTCAATGTGAGCCTGAATCTGGTTTAACCAGAATTCCATGTTTCTGGCTACCAACGTGACTGCCATTGCTGGTTTTAAACTACCCAACGTGAAGTCCCAAGACTTCTTTAGTAACGAATCAATTTTTTTATCCATTGCTTCGGATAAGATGCCCATGTCCTCAAATGCTAGGTCGGTATACCTTGATACCTGAGAGAAGGCAGCATCTAGCTTTGGTGTTTTGTTCCATATTGAGGATGGGTCATCTGAAAATGGAAATCGTCTTTTTAAAGCCTTAGAAAAAAAATGGTTTTCTTTCTGGTTCCTGCCATTGTTTTTTTAATTGCTTCGACCAGAACTTCATGAACTGGAAAATTTTTCTTTTCCTTTTCTCCTACACCCTCATACATCTGGTCATGCAGGGATAGTGATTTTTTCTATGTTTGAATACCCAGAGTGGTATATATGGCTCCCAAGAGGTGATCTACATCCTCTAATGAGAGTTTATAACGGGAGGGCTTTCTGGAATCACCTTCCCGAGCCTCCTCCTCTGATTCCTGAGAACCAGACACTGCGCTGTCAGGTTCCTCTTCTGGCTCCTCTCTAGGAACTATTGAAGGGCCTGCACTGGTGGAAGGTCTTAATTCCGGTACTAAAGCTATTGTCTGTACAGGAGGAGAAGCTGACTGAAGCTGCGGGATCTGGAAACTTTCAAAAAATGTTTTAAAAGAATCAAAAAGGTGTTAGATAGTTCTTTAACTGATGCCAGATCACTCTGTTCCGCAGTGTGCTCCTGTACTAGCTTGTTAATAGAATCGCTACAAATAGCTTTTTTCCATGACTCCCCAAGTGTGACTTTACAGGATGGACACTTTTTCTTTGAACTGTGGGTAGTCTTATCTTTGTCAGTTTTCTGAAAGACACAAGGGAACAAATATACCCCACAGTTAGTACCGTAACCTTCCCCCTGCTACACGGCAGGTGCGCAGTGCCTTCATATGGGCTTACCACACTAGGGGCCCTATGAATCACCCTCTGACACTGAGGGCTCAAACCACCTTCCCCTCCCCATTTCCCTGGGGGGTGGGGAGGGGTGGTGTTTTTTTTTTTTAGGAGAGGGGAGATCCACCCTAGGTTCCCCTTACCTTAGTATGGCTGGAGCTGGTCTCTGCTGGAGCAGTATCTTTGCCTTCTGTCCCCGACATATCTGTGTCACCAGCGCTGCTTCTGCTGTCTCTACAGCGATATGCAGCTCCCTCCAGCCTTTGCCTGGCTCCTTTTTTTAAATTCGCGGCCGGAACCGGAAGCCGCAAACCCGGAAGTGCACGCCCCCGTATGCCGGACATGACGTCACCCGCCGTCGGCTCCGAGCGGTCCCAATACCCGGCGTGGTCTGCGTTCTGGAATCCCCATTCCTTCTGCAGCCACACGCTGAACCGAGCATGGGACGCTGGCTGCACTTCTTTACACCGCACTCGGTGCATGCAAAAACTGAGCCCCCCCGACCTACACCTGCACTCAGGGATGCGAGGGCGGCCATCCTATTCAGGTTAGTAACCTGTTTTTTGTCCCAAGAGCCCCTGCTCCCTTTCCGGACCGTTCTGCCTGAGCCTCCCTTGGCTCTTCCTGGCTGATTCCTAATGGTGTCTCCCCTCTGGAGGAAACACAAATAACTGAGGACCAGCAGTGGAGGAGGAAATTTATAGGAGGCTGGCGCGGTGTTTCCAATAGAGGGGAGGAGCCAAGGTCTCATGTGGCTGTCCTGAAAGACGATTAGGGGAAAATTGCTCGCTCTTTACAGTCACAAGATTTGGACGATCTTTGGAGGGAATGCCATTCTCGGGGTAAGGACTACACACATTACTCCCACCCTCATCACTCTTACTCTAGAATTGATCACATGTTTGGCCTCTGCCTTTTTTTTGGCAGCTCCGTGGTCTGATCACGACCCTGTTCTGGTGGTCTGCAATTTTATCCTGGATAGACCCCAATTCTCACCATTGGCGATTAATGATTCGCTCCCATCATTTAAAGAGGTCCAGGAAGATATTTTTAAGGCCTTGGAGGACTATCCGTGATAACGAGGGGTCGGTTGCATCACCTGTGATGCTGTGTGAGGCGTATAAGGCGGTTCTTTGGGGCCACATTATTCGGTTGGCGCCGACTGGTAAGCGGGAACGGGGTCTGAAACAGAAGGCCTTGGAGGCCCACCTGGAGACATTATCTGCCGCTTTTAAACAATCCCCCACCGCGGGTAACCGTAAACTCCTAGAGCAGGCCTGTTCGGAGTTGGATCTTTGTCTTACCGAGGGGGCTGAACGTGTCTTACGTTGGTCCCACCAGAGGTGGTATTCTAGGGCAAACAAACCAACTCGAAAGTTGGCCAATAGACTCCGGACTTTTGCTCCCAAATTTTCCCCCATCACTTTGTGCAACTGACACAATGTTCTTACGGGTAACCCGAGGCATATATTTGAGGAATTTCAATTTCGCCTCACTAAATTGTATAGACCCGGAGCAATTTAATGCTCAGGACACTACTGATTTTCTCAGCCGTCTCTCGCTCCCGACTGACGGAGGTGCATGTTACTCTTATGGACCGGGACATACAAGTTTTTAGAGGTCCTCCAAGGTATTAAGGATCTTAAGGTGGGGAAACGGTCGGGGCCGGATGGCTTTATGGCACTTTACTATAGAAAACTGGCCGTTGTGGTAGCTCCACATTTAACAGCTATGTACAACTCGGTTAAAACTGGCCGCTCCTTTACCTCGGACCTCTTAACGGCAAACATTGTGATGATCCCCAAGCCAGATCGCGATCACTCCTCCTGGGCCAAGTTTAGGCCCATCTCTCCAATCAATATTGATATGAAAATTCTGACCAAAATTCTGGCAAATCGTTTGAACTCTTTTCTTCCACGGTTGATCGGGAAAGACCAGGTTGGTTTTATACCCCAGAGGCAGGCTGGTGATGCAATTCGCCGTATATTGCAACTCCAAACACATAGCTCACACTCGCTCGCTGGAATCCATGCTCTTGTCTTTGGATGTAAACAAGGCCTTCGACACCCTGTCATGGCCTTATCTTATGTCAGTTCTTCGGCATTATGGATTCGGGTCTTCGTTTAAGCGCTGGATGTCAGTTCTATACGACGCTCCTCGGGCAAAAATCAAGTATTATGGATTTGAATCTTCTCTCCAATATCAGGAGGGGCACCCATCAGGGATGCCTCTTTTTGTTTTGGCGTTTGGGCCCCTAGCGGAGGCGATTCGTTCACATCCAGATATACGCGGCATTGAGATAGCAGATTGTTCCCATAAAATTTCCCTATTTGCCGATGACATTCTCACTTTGACCTCTCCCAGAACCTCCTTGCCAAATTTATAATCCCTTTTAGATACCTTTGCTTCCCTTTCGGGGCTCCAGGTTAATCCCTCCAAGTCGAAAGCATTATCGATTAACCTTTCTCCTGGTTTGCGGAGGGATCTACAGTAGGCATTCTCTTTTCACCGAGTCTCCTCGCTGCTCTATTTGGGAATCCACCTTACCACTACGTATTCTGGACTATACCAGGCTAACTTTCCATCCTTGTTCAAACGACTAAACTTACATGTTGTCGTCTTGGTCTCACTTGCCTCCGTCTTGGTTTGGCAGAATAACGGCCATCCGTATGTCCTATCTTCCGAAACGACTATATTTTTTTCGTGTCTTGCCTGTTCCTTCGCATGTCCTCTGTATACATCAATATAGAATTTTGCAATTTATATGGGGTTTGTCCCGCCCTCGAATTAGCAAACAGGTGTTGTTTGCTAGGCAAATTAATGGTGGTCATTCGGTCCCTAATTTACAGGCCTATTATATAACAGCTAACATAGCCTCACTTTCACGCCTTCATGAGACCTATCAGCTTCCGCTCTGGGCAATGCTTGACCTGGTTGACATCGACCCCATTTCCATCTCCTCATTGCCCTGGCTCCCTCCTGTGCACCGTCCGGCGACATTGGGGCCCTGTATAGCCCACTCCTTGCGAATATGGGACGCTAAAGTATTCTGCCGGGTTGATTTCTCCTCATCTTCCACTCTTATGACTTTACGCTATCCGCAATTTCCTCCAGGCCGGGATAATTCCTCCCAATTCTCATGGTGGACCGCAAACGGGTTCACAGAAGTTCTCGCTGTTAAGGCCTACTGGGATTTTGACATTTGAAGCTTTACGCTCATTTCACACTATTCCCTTGCGAGAGCATCATCACCATTTACAACTTTGCCACTTTCTTCTGAGTCTTAGCCTACCCCCAATACTTTGACCCCCTTTGAGGGCCTCTGCAGAGCCAGACCCCATTCACAGGGCTTAATATCACTGATATATTTGGCTGTGATATCCTCAAAGAGACCCCCACTGAGGCCTTACCACCTCCAATGGGAGGAGTTGGGGAGGCGGCTAGACTTTGAGGACTGGAGGGTGATGATACTAACCTCGTCCAAGTGCTCACGTAATGTGTTGATTTTGGAATATGCCTATAAAGTATTGTACAGGTCGTACTACATGCCGGCGAGGCTGGCTCGCTTTATCCTAAATTATTCCCCGCTCTGTTTTAGGGGGTGCTCCCAGGAGGGCTCCATGCCGCATATTTGGTGGTCTCCTGCGTAATCTATTTCAGATTAACATTAAAAGGGACCCTTATGTAGCACTCCTTGGTAAACCTATCGTGGAATTATTGCGTCCAGAGAGGCAACTGGCCCAGCATCTCTTTACTGCAGCTCAGTTGACGTTGCGAGAGCATGGAAAACCCCCCACGCTTAGCTTTGAGGCAGTCAAAAACCGCCTGAACGATGTCATGGTTAATGAGAAACTATCTGCAGTTTTTTGATACGCACGACAAATTTCTCAGGCTTTGGCAGCCTTGGATCACATACTACCACCCTTCTAGGTTTGACATCGCATTACTGTCAATGTGGGTCTCCTCTTGCACGCACCCCATGGACCTTCTACCTCCTTTTTTGCTTGCTCTCCCACTTCACCCTCCATTCTTTCTCGCTCTGCTTCACTTTCCTCTTTCTCCACTCCTTTATAGTCTCTTCTTCGGCTGTTGTCTATTTGTACTCTTTCTAGAGGATGCTAACCTTCAGGGTTTTTTTTCTGTTGTGAATTGCACACCCGTTCTACAGGTTTGCAGACAGCCGGGCGATGCCCGGGTTCTAGACCATCTTGTTCTACAGATGTTTTTTTCATCTCTTTTGTGAGATTGGGGGGGGATCAGACTCCAAGGGTAGATGCGTTTTTCAGTGAGACGCTAATCCAATACTGGGTTTTTAAGGGCTGGTAGCCCACTTTTTATTTAAAAGTAAAGTTCAAAGAAAACGAAAATCGCCCTCACAGGGGGTTTTCATCATTCCTGTATCTTGGAAGTACATCAATAATTCAGCCTCCCGGATTTCACATTTGCCATCCGGCTGTTCAGGCCTTTAACTTAGGCCCCACGTTCTGCTCCTCAGAACTACCAGCTTCTTGGCCATAAGCACACGTCTAGCTTACGTCCTGCTGCAGCTAAGCACACACCTAGCTTACGTCCTGCTGCTCCAACAGTCATCACCTCTGCCTCCTGCAGTGATGCATCCACTCTTTCTTCTCACAGAGCTTTGGGAGTCACCTGACTCCTTAGCACAGACCTCCTGTCTGTGGGGTGGGGCCCTGAATGCTGCTCAGATCAGCCTTTAAAAACCCATAACACAGCTGACCCATTAACGTGTGTTTCTCTACAGATTTTGGCGTAAAGCAGCCATTTCTCCCACAGCACAGGGTCCCATCCTCACACTTTTCAATTGAGTATAGCATAATATCTTGCTTCCTGTATGTTGATCTGGGGTTTCGGGTCCGGATTTACTCTGTACATTGTATGCTATAACACTGTAGTGAACCTGTACTGTCGGTTTATGACAAAAAAACTTTTATTAAAAGAAAATTGAATGTAGATTTGCTTGCATCCAATTCGCATGACATGCGAGTGTGAACGGCTCTCAATGAAGCTGGTTCACAATGGTTTAGGGTGGCCGCAGAGCGGATTGCAAAAGGGTCCTGTACGTGTTTGGGTCTGGTTCAAGTGCGAATACAGGTGAAAAATTCGGACCCAAATTCGCACCTGAACTGGTGGACATGCACCGGACCCCAGGCACAAACCCGCAGCTCGCGTATGTGAACCCAGCCCTACATTCTTTGTTCTCTCAATGGAAATAAAGAAATTAGGCCTTAAGTGCATCTTCATCAAAAATCAATGTTTAGTTTTGAAATTGTAAGGAATTGTTAGAAACTTTAACTGTAGAAAGTGGAGGGTAATCTGAAATTGTACAGTTGTTAACAGAAAAGGGGAGAGAAAAAATTTGAAATGGAAACTTTCAGAACACAACTTTCTGAAAGGTGGTTTACCCTCACTTTAGAGTGAGTTTTTTTTTGTTTGTGTGTGTCTGACAGGAATCTCCCCAGTTGGACAGACATTCCAAAAGGTTGGGGTCTTAACTCCCTATAGACTATCCAGAAAGAAAAAAAAGAACGGCTAAATATATTTTAATTTCAGGTAGATCATTTTAATAACAGGGATTTAAAAAAGGTAGACATTTTTACTAACAGCCACTAACACAGAATAGTTACTAATGGCTTTGTTTTTTTTTTTGCACAGTATTGTTAGACAACTTACCCCCTGTTGTCTTTCAAGTCTTGGCAGCCACCAGATCCGACATTTACTGGACCCTGACAAACAAACAAAAAAAAGTTACATTTTAGGAACCCATGAACGGAAGAATTCATTATAGATGTGCAGACTGAACATCAGCTCAGATTTTTTTTCAGATGGTGAAGTTAGATAAATTCTATTTTTAACCACTTAAGGACCTTGCCTGTTTTTCAGACTCTGTTTACAAGTTTAAAACATTTTTTTTTTGCTAGAAAATTACTTAGAACCCCCAAACATATATATATTTTTCTAACACCCTAGAGAATAAAATGGCAGTCATTGCAATACTTTGTCACATCGTATTTGCAGAGCGGTCTTACAAGCGCACTTTTTTTTGAAAAAAAAAATCACTTTTTTTAATAAAAAAAAAAAAAAAATAAGTAATAGTAAAGTTTGCCCTTTTTTTTTTTATATATATATTGGGCAAGATAATGTTACGCCGGGTAAAATGATACCCAACATGTCACGCTTCAAAATTGCGCCCACTCGTGGAATGGCGTCAAACTTTTACCCTTAAAAATCTCCATAGGCGACGTTTAAAAAAATTCTATAGGTTGCATCTTTTGAGTTAGAGGAGATCTAGGGCTACAATTATTGCTCTCGCAATTGCGGCGATACCTCACTTGTGCGGTTTGAACACCGTTTTTATATGCGGGCGCTACTCACAAGCTCGTTGGGACGGGGCGGTTTAAAAAAAAAAAAAAAAGTTTATTTATTTTAATTGATTTCATTAATTTTTACACACAAAAAAAAAAATGGGTCACTTTTATTCCTATTACAAGGAATGTAAACATCCCTTGTAATAGAAAAAAGCATGACAGGTCCTCTAAAATATGAGATCTGGGGTCAAAAAGACCTCAGATCTCATATTTAGACTGAAATGCAATAGAAAAAATCAAAATACAAATTTTGTCATTTGAAAAAATGACAACAGAAAAAATAGGATTTTTTGTTCTCACCGTAAAATCCTTTTCTCTGAAGTCCATGGACGGACACAGCTCCTTAAATCTTGACAAGTGGGTTATGTTCCCTGTTTACAGGAGAGGACTAGGCATTAACATGTTAAATAGTTAAATACATATTACATTAACAGAGTTGAACAGCCCCGCCCAGGGGGCGGTCCCTCCAGACATAACCCTCCTCACTGCAGCTTGCAGCCTCAGTTTGTAACAAGCAGTACAAACCTAAAAAGGAGGGGTGGGTGCTGTGTCCGTCCATGGACTTGAGAAAAGGATTTTACGGTGAGTACAAAAAATCCTATTTTCTCTTATCGTCCATGGACGGACACAGCTCCTTAAATCTTGACAAGTGGGACGTCCCCAAGCAGTGTCAAAAAACGAGGGGTGGGAAATATATCAGTAAAACTAATTTTAACTTCACCCCAAAACAAGCAGAGCTTCTCAACTGAGGAGGTGCAACTTTAAACAGCCGCCGGCAAAAACCAGCGGCTGAAAAAAACATCATAAGATGCACTCACAGCAACCATGTAATTCTGGAAAAAGCGTGAACGGACGAGCAAATCACTGCCTCGCACACCTGTGAGACCGACGCATGATGTCGGAAAAAAAAAACAGGAAGCACCAATTGCCCTGGTCGAAAGTGCCGTGACCGGAAAGGGGCGGGCCCCTTAGGAGCATAGGCCTGTATGACGGCCTGCCTGATCCACCAAAAATGGTGGTCGACGAGACCGCCAGGCCCTTTTGTGGACCAGACACCGGCACAAAAGAGTCAGAAGCGCCGAAACTGAGCCGTAGTAGGCTGGTATACCCGCAAAACGCGTACCACGCCTAAAGTATGAAAGGCCGAAACCTCCTTCGGAAGAAGGGAAGGTCGCGGGCGCACCATCACCTAATCCTTATGGAGGATCAAGCATGGCGGCTTGCAAGACAAGACCGCCAACTCAGAAACCCCTCTAACAGAGGTAAAGGCCACTAAAGGGGCCACCTTCTGAGATAGTGTCAAGAGAAAATCTCTGTTTCCAAAAGGAAGGTTCCTGAAGAACCGAGAGCACCAGAGTCAAAACTCATGGGGGAAGAGATGGGCCAAGAAGGGAAAGTATGACAAACCCCCTACACACAAAAAAAGGGGACCCACCAGGGAACGGGCAGCAAAAAGACCACTGAAAGAACACAGCCAAGGCTGAAATCTGCCCCCAAACGGTGCTTTAAGCAATTTTTAGATCCACTCCAAGCTTTAAAAACAGCAGGACCCTGGACACCGAGTACGTCCGTGGACGTCACTCCATCCCTTTGCACAGAGAGGTGCGACGGTAGATCCTCCGGAAGAAGACTACGGTGCCCTGTTGAGATGACCGAGTCAGACAGACCCCGGTCACCTAAAGTCTGGCTTCCAATAACCATGTTGAGCAAGTCAGTGACTGTACAACAGGAGGAAGTATGGGACCTGTAGACAGAGGAACCTCCTGCCCTGGCAACCGCCAGGGTACCTCCGCTACCAGGCGCCTAATATCAGCGTACCAAGGACGCAGAGGTCAATCTGGAGCGATTAGAATCATCGGGATCTCCTCAGCCTCCACTCTGTGGAGCGGCCGAGGAAGCAATTACATTGGAGGAACGGCAAAAAATCACTGATACAGACCCCACAGGGCCACCAGCGCGACTGACGTGTCTGTACCAGATCACTAGACCTGGCCACTTACTTTGACACCCTTGCGGCAGAGACGAGCGGCCAGGAGATCCATGTCCTGTGAGGCTCACCTCCTGCAAGGGAGCCGAAACACCCCAAGCACAAAGACCAGTCGCCCTGGTCCAGCATCTGGCGACTCCAGTAGTCCACCTGCAAGCATACCTGATGGTAGACCGAAGTCCGGCTGAAACCAGATCGGTCGACCACAAGAAGTATAGCCTGATCGCCTAAAATAGTAGGACAATGAACAGTAGACAGCACCTGGTATTCCCAGGCGGTCTCCCACCAGGCAATAGCCAGGCCCGACCCTGGGTAGCTACCAAGACCAGACACATTCAGGGAGGTGTGGCCGTAGGTCCACGCAAGTCCAGCAACTCAGGGCCCCCCAGGTTCACAACCCGTGAGCTGGCATCCGTCGTAAACGTAAAAGGGAAGGAAGAAACAACTTCCCGGACCTAAGAGTCAGGGATCTCTGTCACCAACTCAAGAGTCTAATGATCTAATGATTTCAGAGACAAGAGATTTTTACCGCCTGGACAGTATTTCCCCTGGAAAACCAGGGTGTGGAACTGGGCATACAGTACCGCCTTGAAGGAGGCTACCCACAGGCCCCGAACCAGCAGGCGCCCGGAGAGAAGACCGATTGCGTGATGCCAATACCTTCACCGCAGACTGAAGTCTGCAATTTCTCCAGGGGAAGAAGGACCTTTGCCACCGAGGAGTCTGGATCAACACTAGATACTCCAACGCTGAGTCGGAACCTAGCATGCCCAGGATTTGAACCCTGGGTCGCACACATGGAGGGCAGGCTTGCTGCCACTGAGCTACACCTTCTGGCCTAAACGTTTAACACCCACCCGAGTCTTCGGAGGGTCTGAATGGGAATAACCCATCCACTAGGTCGGAGACAGAAGCTGCTCTCAGAAGAAAGTCATCCAAGTAGCCAATGAGGAAAAAGCCTCGCTGTCCCAACAAAGTTAGGATAAGTGCGAGCTCCTAGCTGAAAACCCATGGTGCTGACGCCAGATCAAAAGGGAGGGCCACAGGCTGACAGAGACCCTCTCTCATCACAAAGCACAGAAAAAAAAACTGAAATGCGCAAAACGGGACATGCATGTATGCGTCCCTGATGTCCGAGGACGTCAGGACATCCCCCGGATGGAGCGCAGCTACCACCGAACAAATTGATTCCATGCGGAACTACCCGACGTTCAAAGGTATTTAGGGCCTGAGGCCCATAGAAAACCCCAAAACTCTCGTCCTGCAGGAAAGGTAAAATTACCCCGCAGCTTAGCAAATCCCACACTGCCCAAGGCAGACCGACGGGCCGGGAGAGGAATACATGAGGAAAGAACTTTGTTCTGTGGATAGGAGGAAACCCTATCTAGTACTCCGAAGAGACCACCTCGCAGACCCACTGGTCGGAGAGCAGGGAGGTTTCACCGAATTGTGAACCTGCAAGCCGCCCCTCCCACCTAAGGAGAGGGAGGGAAGGCTACATACATTGGCAGGATTTGGGTGCCGGCGTGATCGGCTTACGCACCCAGGGACCGATTAGTCCCCCAGCTGGGCCTTTAACGGCCTGGGAGGGTTGTCCCTAAATAATACACACATAGTGTGTATGTATATTATGTAGGTGTATGCACACATGCCTTTGGAGGAAACCGGAGTACCCGGAGGAAACCCATGCAGACACAGGGAGAGACAATGCAAGCTCCAGGCAGATTGGCGTCAGTGTCCGGATTCGAACCAAAGACTCTCTTGCTGCCAAGATATGGAGTTAAGCACTACACCACCATGTGCATAAAACCATTCTGAAACAGAAGCCCTAGATAACAAGGGCGCAGCATTCAATGAAGCATCACAGACCTATATGAGGCACTGGACCAGCTGGTCCGCTAGCCTAATAACCTCAGGAGAGAGCCGGTGCTCCTCCACTGTCTGGTGCAAAATGCTCACTCTGAGTTGTATACAGCACTAGGGATCAGGACTACTCCAAGATGAGCGCTCAGAATGCGGCCACAGGAAAATGGCCGGCACAATGTAAGCTGCACCATTGCGCGGCTACGACAAAAAGGGCGCCAATGGGAGTTTTCAATGTAATTGAAAAACCTCCCAAAAAATGGCGCCAGCGCCGACTGAGACCCCAGTGTAGTGGCCACAATAGGCCGCAAGCCAGACCCCAGCATGGTAAACATGGAACGGGTCAGTACTTCGGATCTTCTATCCGTCAGATCCATATAAGCGGGGGTTCCCGCCCGGCGGTGAAGGACTACAAAAGCCTTCAGCGGCTTTTCTCATTCCGCATCTCAGAAATTATCAAAGGGCACAGAAGGGAAAAAACCTACACAGCGGTCTGATTTGTTTGATCCAAAAAAGACCGAGCCCTCGGCGGAAACCCAGCTCCCTTGCAGCAGTAAAAAGCGCACCCATAAATGCCTTATTCTGCTTTTTTTTCTTTAACTAGGTACCTGGTCCATGGCTTCATAACAGAGCATTCCGCAGGGGATAACGAGGGAAGGGGGCACTCTTTTACTGCCCGCCCGCTGTCCACCCCCACCCTGGCACAAATGTGTCCAGGACTAACAAAAACTCTGTGGGAAACCCAGGTGCTAACACCTGCTGCCACCACCAGCATGTGGGGAAGGACCCAGATACTGACTCCAATATTTACAGTGTGTATTATAATATGCACACCTGTCCATTACACATAGACAAAAGCTCCTAGAGCCCTATTCAGGGCCTCTCAGCCACTTGCTGCGCTGACCAGGGGTAACCAGGGGACTCCCTCAGGAGGAGACTGCCCAGCGCTGCCTGTGAGAGGAAAAGAATCTGCAGGGACCTGTGTTAAATAAAAAAGCCCTAGGAGGCTTTTCCTGTTCAAAGGATAAGACACAGATACAGCATAAAAAGCAAAACCGTTACAGGTGTCACTAGTCAGCGTCTGCTGAAGTATAATCAAACATCTGTGCTCATCACAGGGCTTTTTAACATTGAAAAATCCCTCACAGGAAAGCCCAATACAAAAAAGAAAAAAACAGGTCAGATAACCGTCCCCTCAGGAAGGCCCCCTCCCCCTGGCAGCGGCAATGTTAGCAATGCAGCAAGGGAAAGGAGCAGGGAAGGGAGGAGAAGGGACCCCCGAACCCCAGTAATGCCCAGCCGTACCAACCCACCGAAGCAGGAGGGACTGTACTTACCCGTCCAAGCGAGGACTCGCTGACACATTCCTGACAGAACTACAACCGAAATGGAGGTAGCTGTCGGCCCGGTCCACTGTGAGTGAGACAACACCACAGCCCAGTCATATGTGGACCTCGGAGCAAAGCTCACCGATCCCCCCATGAGTCATGGGGTATGGCGTGGCAGACCAAGCCTCTTTGCAAAGGTGTGCCCACGCTTGCTGGTCGGGCTGAGTAGACTACAAGGATCTATATTATCCAGCCTGTCTCTCAGCTGACAGTTGAAAGAAGATTCTTCAAGAAAATTTCCCCTCAGGGCGCTGGGCCCAAAGGGAGCCATACGTCCTTCTCCTTGCTAGGCAGAACGAAACTGAGGCTGCAAGCTGCAGTGAGGTGGGTTATGTCTGGAGGGACCGCCCCCTGGGCGGGGCTGTTCAACTTCTGCTAATGTAACATGTATTTAACTATTTAACATGTTTCTGCCTAGTCCTCTCCTGTAAACAGGGAACATAACCCACTTGTCAAGATTTAAGGAGCTGTGTCCGTCCATGGACGATAAGAGAAATGTGCATTTAAGGAGCATGGGTGGAAGTGACGTTTTGACGTCGCTTCCGCACTGCTATGCCCTATGCCCTCACTCGTATCCCAGCCAAGCAGCGTTAAAGGACCCGATCACCTCCGGGGGGCCCCCCTCCCGCCGCCGATAATGGTGATCTCACGGCGAATCCGTCGTGGAGACCACAGTTATCGTTTACAGGACTGGCCACGTTAAAGATAAATATCTCGGTTATGGCAACAGCTGCTGCCGTTAGAGATATTAATTTTTAAAGTGATGACGTATATGTACGTGTCCTTAAGTGGTTAAATGCCTGTTGCCTATACTGTCTTCTCACAATTTAGAATAAAAATGGCAATATAGAACAGATCATCTTCTGTTTCGCCAAGTCATTCCCTTTCATTATCAAATAATCTTAAATTTACCTGAGCAAAAATTCCAGGAAAAGTTATATCTGTATTTACATCCATTTCCCGACAATCTGTTCCTTTGGTCTGAGTTGCTTTATCACTGTGACAATTGATTAGCCAGGAAAAATCGGTGTTACAGGACACATTTCTGTGCTGCTTGGCTGTCATCTCAGGACGGTTATTCATGTCAACACTCACTGCTCTTGGCAAACTGCTGGACTGCACATCTGGAGATGCAACAGAAAAATCATTTTTTTGGTTGCACAAGTAATTGCTGGAAAGATCTTCAAGAGCTTCTTCAAAAAGATAAGATTCGGTATCACTATGGTAATCAATCGAAAAGGGTGAACTAGATCTACTGTAGCTGCCACTTTTAATAGACAAGAATGTTTCATCACATATATCACTAGCTGAACATTCTTGATCTAGGAGTTTTTCAGATTTGTCCAGTAAGGGTTCCTGCTGCTGACAAACGTTTTGGCCCTCTTTCTCCAGCAGTGCTTGACTAGGATCTTGAAAGTCTGAACACCTCTTACTTCCAGAAACAATGCCTTCCTTTGTAAACTCAGTGTGATCAGAAAAGTTCCATGTTTCAGTAATGGTTTTCTCCCATTTGTGGGATATTTTGTCAGGTTGTACATAACTACTTGAAAAATGATCTGCAAAGGTAACTTGATTGGAACCATCGATTGGTTTTGCTGAACTGCAATGTGGCTCAACATGTGAGAGGTTTACAGTCTCATTGTCACTATAATTTCCTGTGCCAAGATTAGTAGATGAAGAATCATTCTCGCGCATTTTTTCTTTAGGAAATTCAGGTCCATTGGGCACGGCCTTGTGCTCTAAAACCATGGAAGCACATGCTGTATATTTATACTTGGAAATTTCACTACTTGCTTCCTGCAGTTTGAAACTGGGTTGATCAAACCAAACATTTTCCTTGCAATTAACCACTTCCCGCACAAGCTCTCTAGAGTGTGTATTTGTAGCTTCATGGGTATACATCTCTTCAGAGCACACCACGGTGTAGTCTGTGCTTTCTGAGTGATCCATGATGGAATTGCCAACCTCAGAGTAATCCGCGTTGTATTTATGATCTGTGTTTATTGGATTGTCCTCTAGGGAACAGCAACTGTCTTCACCAGACCTGGCAAACTGAGTTAAATCAGGCTCACCTGTTTTAAGAGAACATAATTTAAAAACCGTTTAATTATTCTTATTACTACAGGTATTTATATAGCACCAATTTATGCAGCACTTTACATATATATTGTACATTTACATCGGTCCCTGCCCTCAAGGAGCTTACAATCCGAGTCCCCAACTCATATTCAAAATACACATACTAGACCAATTTAGAAAGGAGACAACTAACCTACCAGCATATCTTTGGAGAGTGGAAGGAAACTGAAGTACTCTGAAGAAACCAGCGTACTTGTAGGAAACCCACACAGGCAAAGGGAGAACACGAAATCTGTGCAGATAGTGACATGGTTGAGATTCAAACCAATGACCCTAGTGCTGATAGGGAAAAAATGCCAACCACGTTGCCACTGTGCTGTCCAATAAGCAACTGTATTTAAGAACCCTGAACAAATAAAAAATGTAGTATGCAAGCCAATAAAATTTTAACTGAATCTGTTTAGTTTAAAGCCAAACTGCAGGAAAAAATATGCTTTTTACTTGGCCCAGCATACTTAAAATTGCACGCACTATAATCCAGAGAGTGTTGCTGAAAATGCTAGCAATCTTTGTTATCTTTATGACACATTTACTATCATTATTGATATACTATTCTCTGCTGCAGTGACTTGCTGACTGGTACACTGCAGGAGTAGCCGTTACCTCTTCTCCCTCTTCCTCCCCTTCATCAATTGATGAAATGCCTTGGTTTTTTTTATTCGCAGAATACAAGGCACTCTGTAATTGGACAAGTAGAGCTGAAGGGCTTATGAACAACCAGATCACCCCCTGCTCAATAACAGAATGCCTTTTTATTATATTTTGTATATGCCTTTGCATTAGACTTTTTATCAAAGGGTGAGAGGGGAGGAAGGAGGAGAGAATGTGACCAATGCTCCTGCATTTAAACCACTTAGGAACCAAGCCTTTTTCTGAGATTTGTTGTTTAAAAAAAAAATGTTGCTAGAAAATTACGTAGAACCCCCAAACATTATACATTTTTTTCCCAAACACCCTAGAGAATAAAATGGCGGTGAATTTCACACCGCATTTGTGCAGCGGTCTTACAAGCGCACTTTTTTTTGGAAAAAATACACTTTGTTTAACCAGTTAGCAACCGCCCTATAGACGAAATACGTCTACAAGGCGGTTGCTTAACTCTGGGAGGGCGTCAATGTACGTCCTCCCAGAATCGCGCTCCCGCGCGCCCTGTGGGGCGCGCACACGGGAGTCTCCGTGACCGTCGGGTCCTCCGGACCCGGCTGATCACGGATCACGGTAAATCGCCGCTGATAGCGGCGATTTACCACGTGATCGCTCCGTCCAATGACGGAGCGATCACTAGTAAAGAAACCGGCGTCATGTGATGACGCCGGTTCCTCCCTCTCCTCTCTGTACCGAACGGTACAGTGTGAGAGAGGAGAGGGGAGAAAGCGCATGCAGCAGCAGCTGCTGCGGGCTGGATCTGTGACACATGCAGTCACAGATCCAGCCATCCCTCCCTGTGCAATACTCTGCAATAAAATCAACACTCTGCAATTATGCCCCCACACTCTGCAATTATGCCCCCACACTCTGCAATTATGCCCCCACAATACTCTACAATACCCCACAATACTCCACAATACCCCACAATACTCTACAATACCCCACAATACTCTACAATACCCCACAATACTCTACAATACCCCACAATACTCTACAATACCCTGCAACGTCGTCTATGGGGATTTTTAAGTAGCAAAGTTTGGCGCCATTCCACAAGCGTGTGCAATTTTGAAGGGTGACATGTTGGGTATCTATTTACTCGGCGTAACTTCATCTTTCACATTTAAGCAAAAGAATGAAGAAAAAATACTAAATTTGCCAAATTTTATAACAGAAACAAAGAAAAATTATTATTTTTTACAGAATTTTCAGTCTTTTTTCTCTTATAGCGCAAAAAATAAAAAACCCAACGGTGATTAAATACCACCAAAAGAAAGCTCTATTTGTGTGAAAAAAAGGACGAAAATTTAATTTGGGTACAGTGTTGTTTGACTGAGTAATTGTCATTCAAATTGTGAGAGCACCGAAAGCTGAAAATTGGTCTGGTTATTAAGGGGGTTTACGTGCCCAGTGGTCAAGTGGTTAAATAAAAAATATGACAACAGTAAAGTTAGCACAATTGTCACACTTCAAAATTGCACCCGCTTGTGGAACGGCGACAAGCTTTTACCCTTAAAAAATTCCATAGGCGACGTATAAAAAAGAAAAATTTCTACAGGTTGCATGTTTTTAGATACAGAGAAGGTCTAGGGCTAGAATTATTGCTCTCGCTCTACCGATCGCAGCGATACCTCACGTGTGGTTTGAACACGGTTTTCATATGCAAGCGCTACTCACTTATGCGTTCACTTCTGCACGCGAGCACGGCGGGACGATATCTCGATCAATAAACTTTGTAAATGTACCAAATCCCTAAAGTATTTACCAGATGGTACCCAACTCCTACCACACTTCATGTTATTTACCCCCACAGTCTCTCTGAATTGTTTGGAGGTTGCCCCCTTCTTGGTAACTTTATACACACATTTTGGTCCTGCAGTAAAATTAATCCACTCAGGCACAAGATTAAGGCGTTGGCATTTAAGATGACAGGTAACCTTCTTACATTATCTATGGTTAATTGCCTATTGTTTGCTTTCATACATGAAGCCACTCAGCAACTTGTGGCAAGTGACAACCACCAACGTGTGACAGGTGACGTGGCAAGTGACAATAAGCAACGTGTGGCAAGTCACAATCTGCATCTGGTGGCAGGTGACGTGGCAAGTGAAAATCCACAACTTGTGGCAGGTGATGTGGCAAGTGACAATGCACAATGTGTGCCAAGTAACAATAGGCAACGTGGGGCAGGTGACGTGGCAAGGGACAATCAGCAATGTGTGACAAGTGACGTGGCAAGTGATAATCTGCATCTGGTGGCAGGCAAGTAATAATCCGCAACTTATGGCAGAGACGTGGCAAGTGACAATTTGAAGGCAGGTGACATGGCAAGCGACACACTCAGGGCTCCCACTGATTCTGCATTATAGCGAGTTGAAACATTTAGGTGAAAATAGACACTACCTTGGGTAAACATTCTGGTTGTGGCCGCAAAACTGCCCAATCCTGGTGCAAGATCAAATAAGGTTCTTTACAGGACAGAGAGTCGCCAACTCCGACACCCTCCTGGCCGATGTCACTGCCACCAATAAAACTAGTTTTCTTGTCAAGAAGCCCAGAGGAATAGGCCGGATAGGCTCATTCTGTAAAACTCCCAGAACTAAATTTAATTTTATTTATTTTTTTTAAATATTCACTTTTTATTATATAGCCATAGAAAACACATCCTATTCCTTCATCCAAACCCTCCACCGATCATCTAGATTCCCGACTCCCTGAACTCCTGCCATTTCACCCATATATTCCGGAATCTCTCCAATGAATCTTCCTCTATATGGAGAGTTTATTCTATAACTCTTATTTTAACCCTTGCAGCCCAATCCTTCATGCTGGGGACTTCATGAGACCTCCAGAGACTCTGGATCAGGCTTTTGGGCGCATTTAAGAGAAATGGAATCAATGTGTTCTTATATTGGGAGGCAGTTTTCCTTGTATCATGATATAGGCAGTTCCAGGGGTTCTTCTGCATCTGTTCTCCTGTAATTTGGTAGATTGCTGCCAGTAGTGTTGGATCTTTATGCAGTCCCACCAGAGGTGTGCAAAGGTTCCCGGGGCATCACTTCCCCTTCATCAGGTTGAGGGCCCCTTTGCCCCGATCCTATATGCCCTCTGGGGGGGTTACATACCATCTCGGCAGGAGTTTGTTGCACATTTCAACTGTCTTTATGTCTTCTGAGGAATAGCACGCCATTCTCAGATTTTTTCTTCTGTGTTACTCGTCTGTAAGGGGGCCTATCCTCTTCCTATTCCCCCAGGTATGGAGGGAGTTCTGGTTATATTTCTTTAACCCCTTGCCGCCGAGCGTACGCAGATATGCGTCCTCGGGTTTCGGGGGTTATACTGGGATGATGCCCACAGCTACTGTTTAGAGCAGGCGATCTGCTTTCCCGTGTCAACAACCAATATGGCTAAAAGTAGCTCAGTTGTTATCACAGAGGAGCGGGAGGGGACACCCCCCCTCCTGCCGCCTCCGCCGCTCTGACCGGGCCTCACGTCCCACGATGCGCCTCTTCCAGCGCCTAGCCAGACTGGAAAGAAGCCGTAAACGGCTTTGTTCCAATCTGACTGTAAATGAGGAAGCAAGTTCACATCCGGTTTACCCGGGTGCCAATGGCGCCGGATTAAAAAAATATATATACAGTATTCAGAATCGCCGTTTTTCGGTGATCTGAATACTTTGAATTGCAAAAGGAGGGATTGGGGATCAAATAAAAAAAAAAAAAAACACAATTTAATATAAAAATAAATAAAATGTTTTTTTTTTAAAGCGCGCCTGTCCCCGCCAGCTTGCGCAGCAAAGAAACCGCATACAGAAAATCGCGCCCCCCCCATATGTAAACAGTGTTCAAATCACACATGTGAGGTATTGTCGCAATCGTCAGAGCACGAGCAATAATTCTAGCCCTCGATCTCCTCTAACTCTAATCTGGTAACCGTAATAAAAAAAAAAAAAAAGTGTCGCCTATGGAGACTTTTAGGTACCGACGTTTGTCGCCATTCCACGAGTGCGTACAATTATAAAAGCGGGACATGTTTGGTATCAATTTACTCAGCGCAACATCATCTTTCATATTATACAAAAAAAATTGGGCCAACGTTACCGTTTTTTTTTTAATTCATGAAAGTGTCTCATCAAAGTGTCTTTTGCCCAAAAAGTTGTGTTTAAAACACCGCTGCACAAATACCGTGCGACAGATATACTTTGCTTTAAGCTAAGGGGGAGTGAAAACATTTCTCTATTGCCCTCATGTGTCCTTTTCCCCGTAACTAATGTGGCAGTGCTTGTGTAAAATGCTGCAATTGAGTGTACCTCCATTTATCTAGTGGCATGTTTCCCCATTTTTGTGCAATTTCCTCATACGTGCAAATCCTATTTCATTTAATTACATCTTGTAAAAAAATGTATTTATTTTTTCCCCATCTGGTGAAATATATGCGTTCCTTTTTCCCTGGCTTAAAGAAATTTGTTTATAGGAAAAAATGTTACTGCGCTGATCTAATTATCCAGAAAGTGCAATTTCATAAAGTGCTATTAGGTGTGAAGTGAATTAGTGCACAAACAACCATAAAGTGCTATATCAAGTACAACGACATAATTGATATACTATATGGATAAACATACGTAAATCTATCACGCTATACCAAAAAAAAATGAATAAATGGATGTTATAAAACTACATAAAATGTGCATAAACACAATACTAGAAGTGTAAACAGCGGTTAATTGTCAACATAGGACATCACTATCTGGGGTCTGGTGAGTGTTCAGTTTAGCCGTTGGTGATGGTGGCACATGTTTGTCGGATGGAAGAGACAGCTGCACCTTTAATTTACTTTGTGTAACAAGCACTACCAGCATTGAACCCCTCCCTCATTACCTCATTGGAATCCATTGTTCAATTGCGAAATTGTTTGCTGTTCCATTGTTGGACTTAAGTGCTGTTGGCACATTTACTAGCTATTTATGGGACTTTGAAATGTAATATATTTTTTCCCGGTATTTATTTCACATAAAGAGCATGATTAGCGGTAATATTTCCATCATAGGAGCACAACATGCATTGACTTTGTCCTTTGATGTCCTATGTTGACAATTAACCGCTGTTTACACTTCTAGTATTGTGTTATTTTATAACATCCATTTATTTATTAATTTATTTTTATTTTTTTGGTATAGCGTGATATACTATATGGATAAACATACGTGAGTCTATCAATTATGTTGTTGTACTTGATATAGCACTTTATTTATGGTTGTTTGTGCACTAATTCACTTCACAGCTTAATAGCACTTTATGAAATTGCACTTTCTGGATAATTAGATCAGCGCAGTAAAATTTTTTCCTATATGCACCTTTAACCCTCTACTGAGGGTTTACACAGTATTGCAGCAGATCACGTATATATTTAAAATAATTTTTTTTTTGCGCCGGTGACACCTATAACACTTGACATTAAATAAATTTGTGTCCAATATAGATAATAATGGTGAATTATGGTCCCAATGGTGCGTGTTTCTAGTTAATGGATTTGTGCTATTGGCTAATTTTCGGTACTGAAGTGGTATCCAGACCATCTTCCCTAGATCTACCCTACTTTGTGAGATCTCCATATTGGCCCAGGTTCTTCCCTCTTTTTTATGAATCCACCCTCTTTATTATGAATCCACTCTAACATCCGAGAAATGCAAATCGCCTGATAATATTTCTCGAAGTCTGAGGCTGCTAGTCCTCCCGACCTTTTAGCTTTCGTCAATGTTGCCTATGCAATCCTGAGCCTTTTATGTGCCCAGATATATTTTAATGTTATTGATTTTAATTTCTTACTGTTATTGGAATCATTTGGAAAATATAAGTCAGCCTTGGTAGAATATTCATTTTACAGCATTTATTTTTCCTATCCATGAAAGAGGCTTGTGTCTTAGTTTCTCCAAATGTTCTTTAACTATATTGGACTTTCCTGGTGCCTTCCATGGCAGCATACATATGGTTGGTTACCCCAACCAACCCACAGGACCAATTATAACTCTTTAAAAGGGTGTCAGCCTCCCCCATACACCATTCTTTCTTCTGTCCTCAAACCTTTAGGATCGTGGATCACCTAGATCAGCCCTTACTAGGCCACTATGTCGGCCCAACCATTGCAGGTTCATGCTCTCCTGTATATGGAGTCCCATATCTTAGGCTGCTAAAGGAGCCAAAAAGTTTGGAAACATTTTTCTGTGGATCTTTTCTGGATCTGGAGTGCAGGCATTTCCTCTATCCTTTTTGACTGAGAATACTGCTCCAAGGTAAAAGACTGCCTCCCACGGCCATATTCAACCTGAGAGTTTGCAAGGTGCTGGTGCATTATTGCTAGGTTTAGGGCTGCAACTAACGATTATTTTCATAATCGATTAGTTGGCCGATTATTGTTTCGATTAATCGACTAATTGGATAATCTTAAAGTGTGGTGTACAATTTATACATGTAAATATAAAAAAAAAAAAGCAATTCTTAAATATATATACGCAGTGGTAAATATAAATAACCAACTACAGTAATTGTAATGCCTTCCATTACCTCCACTTTCTCTGGGTTCAGATGCTGATCTTCCCTGCACAGAGTCTTTAAAGTGATTTTTATTTATTTTTTAACAAACTTGTCATATTACCTGCTCTGTGTAATGGTTTTGCACAGAGCAGCCCGGATCCTCCACTTTAGGGGTCCCTCACCGATGTATCTGGCTCCTCCTGCCTTCAGAGTGCCACAATAGCAAGCTGCAAAGTATAGTATAGAGCGCCCGCTATAGCAAGGTAAAAAAAAAAAAAAACAACTTCTGCCTTTAGAACCACTCACTTCCTGCCCAGGACTACATGTCCCATGAGGCATTGCTCCTCACACTTTCACAAATTCTCAGGCACTTAGTGACAATGTATGGATGGTGTACTGAACTGTATGTGTGCAGCATTGTATTTCCTGATATGTAAACAAATAATGCATTCTATATGCAGGCCAACTAATCAACTGGCCGATTAATGGATTATAAAAATAGTTGACAACTATTTTCATAATCGATTAGTTGTCGATTAATCGATTAGTTGTTTCGGCCCTAGCTAGGTTGTATTATTTTGCCTACTTATTGTCTGTCAGTCAATGGAGGGACACCGCAGGTATGGGTTGTTTTATGTATACCAAAAGACATGGTAGGGGCTCACTATGCCCCCTTTGCTTTTCGCCAGGCTCCGCTCCCCGCTAGCGAGGTTGCTATTAAACACAGACGAAGTTGTCAACACCCTGGAGGAACTGAAATTGACTTCAGGCTTTATGCCTGATACAGTGAGTTATTCCGCACAGGCACTACTACATGCAGTAACCACCAGGGAATGTACAAAAAGCCAGGGGACTTCAAATTTGCCCTCTTAAACACGGGGAAACAGAAGGCCACATCTACTTCTCCTGAAAGTTAGAAGTCCTTTTAACGTCTCGCCCACCCAAAACGGTCCAGGAGAGGGATAATTATTATAGCAAAAAGTTTAAAACAAAAATGCACGCAGAGGTGATCAAATACCACCAAAAGTAATCTCTATTTGTGGGGGGGGGGGACGCCAATTTTGTTTGGGGGCCATGTCGCACGACCGCGCAATTGCCAGTTAAAGCCACGCAGTGCCGAATCGCAAAAAAAGGGCAAGGTTCATACTTCAAGTTTTTTTAAGGCCTTCTGTAAAAATAAGTCTGGATCCCTATTTGGAGAATATATGTTTGCCAGTGTCCATTCCATATTAAGCAAGGTCCCCTTTACAAAGAGAAATCTCCCCTCAGGGTCTGCCAATTGTTCTCTTACTACAGTCAAGTCCATAAATATATTGGGACATCTACAAAATTCTAATCTTTGCTGCTCTATACACCACCACAATGGATTTGAAATGAAAGGAACAGGATGTGCTTTAACTGCAGACTTTCAGCTTTAATTTGAGGGTATTTACATCCAAATCAGGAGAACGGTGTAGGAATTACAACAGTTTGTATATGTGCCTTCCACTTTTTAAAGGACCAAAAGTAATGGGATAATTGGCTGCTCAGCTGTTCCATGGCCAGATGTGTGTTATTCCCTCACTATCCCATTTACAAGGAGCAGATAAAAAGTCCAGAGTTTCAAGTGTGCAATTTGCTATTCGCAAAAAGGTAAGCTTAGCCTTTAAAGAGTTTCTAATTTTGTGTCAGCAGAATCAATTTAAATGAAGGAACATCTTCTATAGGCAGAGTAAGATGTGTGTTTCTGAGATGGCAAAGGTCTACTATCGAAACAGAACACTTATAAAAGAACACTTTTTTTTCTCCACAAAAATAGTTTGGCAAGGATTCTCAGTGGCGTGAAAACCTTTTCAGGGTAAATCCAATCATCATACAGTATATTGCCCATTCTATGTGACCATGAATATGGGGCTCTACGGGAAGAGGTGATAGTGCAACGTGTGGTGTCACACCATGTTTCAAATGTTTTAACAGTAAATTTCCAAAACAAAAATTCAAATTTTTTTTTTATATTAGTTTTATGCTAAAACTATTTAGAAGACTTGTAATAAGTGAGGCTGCAGTATCTGGGCTCTATAAGGATAGACTGCACCCCTGACCCTGTATAGTGCTCTGTGGCTAAGGTGAGGGCCCAAGGAGGATCGAATGCCCAAAGCAACATAACAGTTCATCCCCACAGTGTGAGGTCTGGATACAGCTCCCAAGGTATTACCAAAGTTGCTCTGATCTGGATGCACTGCTCTATTGCTGAATTAGAAGACAATAAAGAGTTTATTAAAGAACGTAAAGTAAAGAAATAAACTAGGGAGACAAACTGATATCTCAAGGAGTGGGGTAGAGTTATAGGAATACACCCAGTGGGGGGGATGGGGGTCTGTGTATCCAGCAAAGCTGTGAGTGTGTCCAGTCACATGCAGGCCTCTGTCCTGTACAATTAGGATAGCTTTGTTTTTATTTTTCTCAAAATTTGAGGTTATAAAATACAGCTATAATGCTTTCTCTACCTACCTTTTAGTTTTAACCGGTTGTTTACAATTAGCAGGGATGGATTACTCTTAAGAAATCCATTTAAGTTCCCGTACTCTATAGAAGAGGACATAAGGACAATTAGATTGGTTTTAGTTATGCTCGACTACAGTAACTTTGCAAAGAAAAAAAGAAAGGAACACAAGGCAACAAATACCTTTGATGATTTCTCGGTCTTCTGTGGAAAGTAATATATACCAGCCTAAGACTTCCTTTCCATCAATTTCAACTGAATCATATTTTTTCACCACTTCACACACCTGCCTATCAAAAAAGAATTTTGGTTAGATACATATAGCCATTTACAGAGGAAAATAAAATAAAAAATCTCTGAAAAGATTCTCTGCGCAAACATTTTTTACAAGTGACTGTTGAAAACAGTTCCTGCTGCACATTATAAATCAGATGACACTTTATGTCCAGGTTGCAGGGACAGCCAAGTATAAAACCTCGGATAAAATGGTCACACCAAAAACCAACAGATTGCTAGTATATTAACCATTCTTATATTTATATTTGGGTCCAAAAGGATCATTTATACTTAAGGATAGCAAAGGTTTACCAAACAAGTAGCTAAAAAAAAGTTGTACTCTGTAAAGAGCTTTCTTGAAGTCCAATGAAAGACGCAGCAAGTCTTAAACCTTTGGGTTAAACTGTTGCCTACAGGAGGATTAAACACTGGAGAAGTTCAACAATACCACTTCTACTACCAGCATGCCTCATCTTCACAACAAAACAGTAACAAGTGTATGATCAAACACAGAAAGGTGGGACGGTCAATGGCTTCCATGGAAATCATTTTATAGCAAGTGCCAAGAAAATGATGTTATAGTGAGTACAAAAATCCTATCTGTGTCACTCATGGAAGAACACAAGAAGTCAAGTCTTTGGGTGACCCAAAAGCTGTCCAACAATAGCAGGCAAAGCAGAAAACGAATTCTAGCAGGCTAGAGAGAAAACAAAAGGCTGAGGACTGCCTACAAACACAAAGATGCCTGAGGGGCCTTACGCCAGAACCTAGCATTAGATGAGGCCTGAACAAACTTGGTAGAACTGTGGAGAATCTGTGGGCAGAAGATCAGGCAGCAGTCTTAAAAAAATCTTGGAAAAACAGTAGCCTGATGCAGAAAAGTTCAAAGAGGCACTAAAAGATTCATAGAGGCTGCCTTGATAGAAAAAGGTGGAACTTGTTTCTTGTGATCACAAGTTTGAAAAATTAAAGGGGTTGAATACACACAAAAGCAGGACTTGGGAGCACAGCCTGCATGGGTGTCCACCAAGGAGAGCGCTTCTCCAACGTGGACACCCGATGCGGGGAGGAGCTACCAGTACCGCCGGGGGACCCCATAAGAGGAGGATCGAGGCCAATCTGTGCAAAACAAACTGCACAGTGGAGGCAAGTATGACATGTTTGTCATTTTATTTTATTTTTTAACCACTTAAGACCCGGACCAAAATGCAGCTAAAAAGGACCTTGCCCCTTTTTGCGATTCGGCACTGCGTCGCTTTAACTGACAATTGCGCGGTCGTGCGACGTGGCTCGCAAACAAAATTGGTGTCCCTTTTTTTCCCACAAATAGAGCTTTCTTTTGGTAGTCTTTGATCACCTCTGCGGTTTTTATTTTTTGCGCTATAAACAAAAATAGAGCGACAATTTTGAAAAAAAAAATCAATATTTTTTGCTACAATAAATATCCCCCAAAAATATATAAAAAAATGGTTTATTTCCTCAGTTTAGGCCGATACGTATTCTTCTACATATTTTTGGTAAATCAATTGGTTTGTGCAAAATTTATAGCGTTTACAAAATAGGGGATCGTTTTATTGCGTTTTTATAAAAAAACATTTTTTTACTACCAATGGCGGCGATCAGCGATTTTTCTCGTGACTGCGACATTATGGCGGACACTTCGGACAATTTTTATCACATTTTTGTGACCCATGTCATTTTCATAGCAAAAAAATGTATTTAAAATGCATGGTTTACCGTAGAAAGGACAGTTGCAGTTTGGGAGTTAACCACAGGGGGCGCTGAAAGAGTTATGTTTCACCTAGTGTGTGTTTACAACTGTAGGGGGGTGTGGCTGTAGGAGTGACGTCATCGATTGTGTCTCCCTATAAAAGGGATGACACGATAGATTCAGCCACCACAGTGAAGAATGGGGAAGACGTGTTTACACACCGCTCTCCCCATTCTTCAGCTCCGGGGACCGATCACGGGACCCCAGGCTGGGTACATGTACAGGACGTACCTGTAAGTATATGTGCCCAGCCGTGCCATTCTGCTGACGTATATGTATAGGAGGCAGTCCGGTCCGTAAGTGGTTAAACAAAGGTTTACAAACTCTTTAACCACTTCCCACCCGGTCAATAGACAATTGACGTCCGGGAAGTGGTTTTGTTATCCTGACTGGACGTCTATTGACGTCCAGCAGAATAATATGCCGGCGAGCGCCCATGGGGGCGCACAGTACAGCGATCGGTGATGCGGGGTGAGTTTATCAGCGTAGCCCCCCCCCCCCCTTCCGCTGATGTCCACACTGGATCACCAGGGAAACCACCAGGGAAGGGGGCAACATGGATGGCCAGGTATGTACCCCATGGCCATCCACATGTTAAATATTCGCAATAGATGCCAATCAGTGCCCACAAATGGGCACAACATAAAAAAGTGATGCCCAGCAAGGCCACCATCAGTATCAGTGCCACCCCTCAGTGCCACCCAGAATTTCCCTTCAGTGCCACCCATAAGTACCCATCAGTGCCGCATACCAGCGCCGCCTATCTGTGCTCATCGGTGCAGCCATATCGGTGCAGCCATATCGGTGCCCGTAATTGAAGAAGAAAACACTTATTTACAAAAAAAATTAACAGGGAGAAAAAAAAATATTTTTTTCCAAATTTTCAGCCTTTTTTTAGTTGTAGAGCAAAAAATAAAAAAAATCGCAAAGGTGATCAAATACAACCAAAAGAAAGCTCTATTTCTGTTAACAAAATTATAAAAATGTAATTTGGGTACAGTGTAGCATGACCGCGCAATTGTCATTCAAATTGCAACAGTGCTGAAAGCTGAAAATTGGCTTGGGCAGGAAGGTGCGTAAGTGCCTGGTATTGAAGTGGTTAGGAGCCGGTTTACACGGGGGAAACTTGGGATCCGACTTGAAGTCGCACTGTTGAGAAAAGCAATTTAAGTGAATGGAGCCGTCAATGTACACAACGACTTCAGAAAAGGTTCCTGTACTACTTCAATCCGACTTCTAGGCGCCTTGTACCCATTGATTTCAATGGAATTCGCCTCAGAAGTCGGATCACTGTCTTAACAGAAGCAATACAGGAAGAGAACATACATTTTTAGGCAAACCCCTCGCTTCCCCACGCCCTCCCACACAGCTGATTCTTGTTTGATTGGCCACTGGAAAGCCTCCTGTCCTGGAGACGACTTTAAGTCACCTTGTAAGTCGCCCCACGTCACACGCTCAGGTCATTTTCGGGTCGCCTTGCAAAGTTGCGGCCAGAGTCATGTCTCCCCTCTGTGAACCGACTCTTACTGTCAGCCACCTACAGATGGTAAAACAAGCTAGTGTACACTTGTTGGTGCAATCCAAAATGACAAAAATGGAATAAACCTTTATAAAGAAGTAGTGAATGAGAGATGAACACTTAAAGCTCTAGCCACATCCAGACAATAAAAAGGGAAATCTCCCTTTTTAGGACATGGAACTGGACAGAGGGACGAAAGAATGATGTCCTGGTTGAGGTCAAAAGCAGAAAATATCTCACAAGGAAGTTCTGGGCCTTAACCACTTCAGCCCAGAGCCTTTTTTACACTTGTTTGTTTACAAGTTATAATAATTTTTTTTATTTTGCTAGAAAATTACTTAGAACCCCCAAACATTATATATTTTTTTCTAACACCCTAGAGAATTAAATAAAATGAAAGAATACTTTCTATCACACCGTATCTGCGCAGCGGTCTTACAAGCGCACTTTTTTTTTTTTTTTTTAGGGAAAAAAAAAATACACTCTTGAAGTAAACAAATAAGACAATAAAGTTAGCCCAGTTTTTTTTAATATTGTGAAAGATACTGCAACGTCGAGTAAATTGATACCCAACATGTCACGTTTCAAAATCGTGTCCGCTCGTGGAATGGCGACAACCTTTTACCCTTAAAAATCTCCATAGGCGATGTTTAAACATTTCTACAGGTTACCAGTTTGAGTTGCAGAGGAGGTCTAGGGGCTAGAATTATTGATCTCGCTCCAACGATCATGGTGATACCTCACATGTGTAGTTTGAACATCGTTTTCATAAGCGGGCGCTACTCACGTATGCGTTCGCTTCTGCATGCAAGCTCATCGGTACAGGGCGCTTTAAAACTTTTTCTCCCCTTATTTATTTTACTTTTCAATTTTTATTTTGACACTTTTAAAAAAAAAAAATTATAATATTTGGGTCACTTTTTTTCCTATTACAATGAACGTAAACATCCCTTGTAATAGAAAAAAAAAAAACATGACCTCTTAGATATGAGATCTGGGGGGTCAAAGTCCTCAGATCTCATATTTACATTAACCACTTCCTGACCGCCGCATGTAAATGTACGTCCACAGAATGGCACGTACAGGCAAATGGGCGTACATGTACGTCCTTGCCTTCTAGCGGGTGGGGGGTCCGATCGGGACGCCCCCCCCCCCGCTACATGCGGCGGTCGGATTCCCGCGGGGAGCGATCCGGGACGACGGCGCGGCTATTCGTTTATAGCCGCTCCGTCGCGATCGCTCCCCGGAACTGAAGAACGGGGAGAGCCGTGTGTAAACATGGCTTCCCCGTGCTTCACTATGGCGCTGCATCGATCGAGTGATCCCTTATATAGGGAGACTCGATCGATGATGTCAGTCCTACAGCCACACCCCCCTACAGTTGTAAACACACACTAAGTGAACACCAACTCCTACAGCGCCCCCTGTGGTTAACTCCCAAACTGCAACTGTCATTTTCACAATAAACAATGCAATTTAAATGCATTTTTTGCTGTGAAAATGACAATGGTCCCAAAAATGTGTCAAAATTGTCCGAAGTGTCCGCCATTATGTCGCAGTCACGGAAAAAAAAAAAATCGCTGATCGCCGCCATTAGTAGTAAAAAAAATAATAATAAAAATGCAATAAAACAATCCCCTATTTTGTAAACGCTATAAATTTTGCGCAAACCAATTGATTTACCAAAAATCGGTAGAAGAATACGTATCGGTCTAAACTGAGGGGAAAAAAAAACATTTTTATATATGTTTTTGGGGGATATTTATTATAGCAAAAAGTAAAAAATATTGAATTTTTTTCAAAATTGTCGCTCTATTTTTGTTTATAGCGCAAAAAATAAAAACCGCAGAGGTGATCAAATACCACCAAAAGAAAGCTCTATTTGTGGGGGAAAAAGGACGCCAATTTTGTTTTGGGAGCCACGTCGCACGACTGCGCAATTGTCTGTTAAAGCGACGCAGTGCCGAATCGCAAAACCTGGCCTGGGCATTTAGCTGCCTAAAGGTCCGGGGCTTAAGTAGTTAAGATGCAATATTAAAAAAAAAAATTCCCCTTTAAGACCATTGGGCGGAAGTGCCGTTTGATGTCGCTTCCGCCATCCAATGGTGTGGAGCCAAGCGGGGGCCATATCTTTCCCTCATTTGGCTCCATGTCTGTCAGGGAAAAGGACCCAATTGTCTCCGGACCTCAGATCTCATATTTACACTAAAATGCAATAAAAAATAAATAAAAAAAAGTCACTAGAAAAAAAAAAAAAAAAAAAGTGACGTTTGACCTCGCTTCTGCCCTTCCCATGCCATGGAGCCAAGCAGGGGCCATCATCCCCTCAGTCGGCAGTCAGGCATCCATGGAAAAAGGACACAAAATCGCCTCCACTGCTACCGGCGGGTTTGGCAAGACACGGAGAGGAACGGAGCACGGCGGGAGTGGGGTGGGCACCTCTCCCACTGCTGACAAAAGTGATCTTGCGGAGACCACTTATCTCAGCGATACGCACGGCATTCCCAAAAGTACTGGGTTAAGTCCACAGCAGTGCAACAAATAATAGCAACCACCCAATCCAAAACTGCAGGGTCAGAAAGAAGTAACTTCCGACCGAACAGTCACAGGCTCCCTCAGGGAGGAAAATAGCAAAGAAAACACTCGCATATAAGCCCATAAGGATCAGAATAAAAGGCAACCCCTCTTACCTGGGCCTGACCGGTGCTTGCGGCGCCTGCTTCCGCCATTGATGATGATCTCTCCTCCCTCTTGGTAGAGAATGCAGCGGGGTGATGAGAAAACAATGGGTTTTTAAATTTCCCGGTCTCCGCCGTCAGAGGACGGAAACGAAAGCGCCGGTCGGAGGACCCGCCCCATAGTCTCTGCATTCCAGGCGCTTGGAACCACGAGCACCATGCCCCCAGTTAGCTGCGTCGCCGGACGTGACGTCACCCACCGTCCGGGACTTAGAACCAACATGCGGGACACCGCTGACCGACAGCGGCACCCGCCCGGCCACCAGAGCCATACCAGCGGAATCCGGACGCAGAGAAACTGCGCCTCTTGTGGGTCCTTCGCTCCCGTGAGCAGGTGAGACTGGGGACTCCAGAACACCCCCCGTTTGCGGTAAGGGGGGCAGGGATGGTCATTGCATCCCCTCCAACCTTCGAGAGAAGCGCTCCCTGGTTCCAGTCTGTTGCTGGTAGGCGGCACTGATAAGCAGCACTGATGGGCATTGATAGGCAGCACCGATGGGTACTTATGAGTGGAACTGATGGGCACTGAAATGCATCACTGATAGGCATCCCTTGTGACACTGGCAGGCATTGTGGGTGTGCAACGATTAGCAGCTGCCTGGGCGGGGGCGTGGCCTGGCAGGCAATGGAGTGAGACGTGCGGAGACAGAGCTCCTCTTGCAATAGATCCTGACTAATAGATTGCACGCATATTCTGGGTCTTTAAACCGCGCTGACACCGGCTGGAAGGTCCGGGGAGCAGAGAGAGAATGTCACCGCCAAAGAAACCATCCTCAGCGGTCGACAAGCTGGCTAAATTCCGGCATGAAGGAGGCGAGGACCAGGCCAAAGATGGCGCCGGCGAGGAACGTGGGGAGGACCGCCAGGCCGCTGACACGGCGAAGGTGCTGGAAGCGATCGCAGCGCTACAGGGCACCTTAACAACAAAGATTGATGAGGTCAAAATAGATATATCTCTAATGAGACAGGACCTAGCCACAGTGAGAGACAGGGTCACAGAAGCAGAGACCCGGATAGGAGCAGCAGAGGACATTTTGCACCCCTTACAGCAGGAAACGGAGGAATTAAAGCGCCAAATGTACCAGCTCCATGCCCATCAGGACGAAATGGAGAACAGACTCCGCCGCTGTAATTTGCGATTCATAGGTTTACCAGAGAGAGCAGAGGGCAGAGAACCAGCCGACTACCTGGAAAACCTCCTTATCACAACATATGGAAGGGAAGCGTTCTCAGTGATGTTTGCGGTGGAAAGGGCGCATAGGATACCAGCTAAGCCCCCACCTGAAGGAGCACCCCCCCGCACGTTTATTGCAAAGTTTCTGAACTTCAGGGACAGAGACACCATTATGCGGTTATCCAGAGAGAAGGGGAATATTAAGCTGGGAAATGGCCACGTGGCGGTCTTTCCGGACTTCTCCAGTGAAGTTCAGAAGAAAAAAAAAGCAGCTGCCTGGGCATTTATTGGCATCTGCCTGGGCACAGATTGGCATTTTCCTGGTGGCCCAGTGGAGTGGCCATCCCTGGTGGTCCATTACAGCTTCCTGGTGGTCCTGGGCGGGCTTCCAAGTGGAGGCTGCGCTGATAAACAATCAGCACAGACCCCCCCACCATCAAGAAAGCAGCCAATCAGCTCTACTCTACTGGGGCACGCGTGGCTGTTATCTTGCTGGACGTCATATGACATCCAGTCAAAATAACGCAACCACCACCCAGCCGTCATTCTGCTATAGGCAGGGTGGTAAGTGGTTAACTGGGCAGGATTGAATTCTAATTGTGCTCCATTCAGTCCTGCCCAACAACAGCATAGTTAGCTTTTAGAACGGGCTGTGTATGAACACAATAATGCAGTGATCTGTGAGGCGGAACTTGGGACACTGACTCTTCCTGTAGGTGTGACTGGGCGCAATCAAATGCCAATTAGGATGTATTCAATTCCAGACACCATCCGAGCTGTCAATTAAGTTACATCGTTTGCAGAGTCTGAAAGACTACAAAGAGGTGTGTTATAGACATGTCCCTGTTCAGTCAGTAATCGTCAATGGATGTGAAAAAAGCAAGCTCCTGTTTTTATCCAACCGCTGTCATCCTCCCCCATCCAGGCCGGGCCACTTTAGATCTCAGACAGAGGTTGGGGTGCTCTGCCGACACCCCCGCGAGGGGGAACGGGAGGAGAAAAGGACCAATTCCTGCCCTCAGTGCCTGGCCTGCACCAGAAAATTAAGGTCACTGCATGACAGCTCCAAAAAGAATCTGCAGGGGGTAGGTATTCTGTATACGGTACAGTACATGGGTAACAAAAAAGACCCATTCGGGAGAAGAGACAGGAAACCTCCAGCAGCCTGGCACAACTGTAACCTAAAGCCCAACTCATTTGCTCCACACATAATATAGTCTAGAGATCAATTACAGAATTGACCAGATTCCTTTGATAAGGACATCGACCAGTCAGTCAGAGCTGTGAGAAGCAAAGTCACAGCTAAGGATGAAGAGCAAGACGGGACGAGAGAACAGAGCTCTGGAGAGGGCTGCCTTAGGGGCTTCCGATTTCCCTCGAAATCGAAACTTTGACTGTTCCCCAAACTTCTTTTTGATGGGAAATGCCTTCTTTGTCGGCAGTCCGATCCAAGACGGCCTCCAAACCATGACCAAACAATAAGTCCCCTATGAGAGGAATACCACAGAGCTTTAGTTTGGAAGCACTGTCCCCCTGCCACGTTTTAAGCCATAAGGCTCTTCTACCTGAGTTACACAGTGCTGCAGATCTTGCGGACATATGCACTGATTCCGCTGAGGCGTCTGCCAGATAAGCCACCCCCTTTAGCAGCATGGGAAAAGAGAAGAGGATAGTCTCCTTTGTTGTACCTGCCTCAATATGTGCCTTCACTTGAGTAAGCCAATATTCCAAATTACGGGCCACCACCGTGGCTGCCATAGCAGGTTTAGGATTACCCTGAGAGGAGTCCCAGGACTTTTTTTTTTAAAAGAGAATCCATTCTCTTGTCCATGGGATCGGAGAGTACCCCCATATCTTCAAAAGCCAGGTCCGTATGTCTAGAGACCTGGGGAAAAGCTGCATGTAGTTTGGGGAACTTGTTCCAAATCAGGGTTCTCCCTCCGCAAAAGGAAACCTTCTCTTCAATGCTTTCGAGAAAAAAAGGTTTCCTTTCCAGATCCTGCCATTCTTTTTTGATGGCATCGACCAGAACGTCATGGACCGGGAACACCTTCCTCTTCTGTTCCCCCAAGCCCTTGTACATTGATCGTGCAGGGACAGCGGGCTTCTTTTCCTCCTGAATCCCCAGAGTGGTGTGGATAGCTCCTAAAAGATCCTCCACCTCCTCCAGAGAGAGCTTGTATCGTGAGGTTTTTGTGGACTCCCCGTCCACCCCCTCCACATCTGATTCTCCCTGAGACTCCGAAAGTGCGCTGCCTGCTTCCTCCTCATTACCTCTCCAGACCCTTACGTTTTCTCAGCACTACTAGTGAGAAATTCCGTTAGGTCAGGTGAAACTCCTTGTTGCACTGGAAGGGGATTGCTCTGGGGATGGGGCAACTGAAAGTTAGCAAACCGTACCTGAAAGGATTGAAACGTGCTCGAAAGCTCCTTAACCGAGGCTGCTAAATCTACCCCCTGTTCTGCTGCCTGCTCTCTCACTAGTCCCTCAATACACCCCCTACAGAGAGGTTTGGCCCAAGCCTCTCCCATTGTGGTTCTGCACACAGGGAACTTCCTCTTAGAGCCTTGGAGCGATTTACTTGTGGACTTCTGAAAAAACAGAAAAGAGAGAGAGCAGCAGCATTAGAGCAGGCCCCCCTAACGTTCTTAAAAGGTATCACCAGGAGTGCCTTCCCCCAGGACTACCACCACCAGGGACCCACGCCTCTCCCCACCGACTACCAGGAGGGAAATACACCCATGGAGCCAACGGGGATTTGGGTAAGATAACACCACCCCAGGGTTCCACTGACCTTAGCTTGGCTGGTGCCGTCATCTCCAGGAGCTGCCTTAAAAGCCTCTGCCTCCGACATTTCCCGCTCTGAGGAATGGTGGTCACTGGCCTCCAAAAGCGCTGACACACCAGCAGTAGGAAGGGCCGCACCAGCCAAATGCTGGGTCCGTTTTCTAGGCCCCGTCCGGAACCGGAAGACGCGGCCTCGTGTGCAGGAGCCTCCCGCCCCCCTGCCGGAACCGACGTCGCCCTGTCATCCAGCCCATCCTCCAAGCTCCCGGCTGCTGCAGACACGGGGAGGAACCTGGACCCTGCTCACAGCACCCCCCTGGGCAGGAGAAAAACTGACCTCCCAGCCGACAACAGCTCACCGAAGCGTCGCTGAGATGCACTGCGCGGTAAAAGGTAATCAGCACCCTCGCTTTACCTGGCGCCAAATTTAAAATAGCAAGATAGGGAGAGATTCTTGGTTATCTCTATATCCCCTCTAAACATGCCTCAGCCTCTTCGGCCATCAGCTCTGGTTCCACTGCGGTGTATCCCCACCGGAGGAAACACCATAACTGATGGGCCATTGGGAGGATGAGGCTTTAAACTTCTAAAGGAAGGCAGTGTTTCCTAAGTGGGGAGGAGCCGGGATCTCTCTAAGGTGCCTGTCCTGAAAGACGATCTAGGGAAATTGGTGTCCTTTTTCCCCCCACAAATAGAGCTTTCATTTGGTGATATTTGATCACCTCTGCAGTTTTTATTTTTTGCGCTATAAACAAAAAATAGAGCGACAATTTAAAAAAATATATATATATTTTTTTACTTTTTGCTATAATAAATATCCCCCAAAAATATAAAAAAATAAATAAAATAATGTCCTCAGGTTAGGCCGATAGCTATTCTACATATTTTTGGTAAAAAAAAAAAATTGCAATAAGCGTTTATTGATTGGTTTGCGCAAAAGTTATAGCATCTACAAAATAGGGGGATAGTTTTATGGAATTTTTTTTTTTATGGCGATCAGCCATTTTTTTTGTGACTGCGACATTATAGCGGGCACATCGGACACGTGACACATTTTTGGGACCATTGTCATTTTCACAGCGAAAAGTGCTATAAAAATGCACGGATTACTGTGAAAATGACAATGGCAGTTAAGGGGTAACCCACTAGGGGGCGCTAAAGGGATTGTGTCCTATTGTGTGTTACTTACTGAAGGGGGGGCATGGCTGGGCGTGACATCACCGATAGTCGTTCCCTATAACAGGGAACAGACTGTCAGTGACAAGCCACAGAGAAGAACGGGGAAGGTTTGTTTACACTCGCCTCTCCCCGTTCTTCAGCTACTGTGACCCGATCGCGGGACACCGGCGGTGATCGGGTCTCGCAGGTGCAGAGCTTTGGTCTGGGTCGCGAGTGCGCCGGCGCGCTCGTGACCCACAGCTGGATTCTTAAAGGAGACGCCCTTGTGCCCAGCCATGCCATTCTGTTGACTTATATCGTCGTGCGGCGGTCCTTAAGTGGTTAATGTGAATACCCTGGTAACCCATTTTATAGTAGGATCTGGGGGGGGGGGGGGGGGGGGGGGGTTTGACTGAAAAAAAAAAAAAAACACCAAAAGGTAAATAAACAAACATTGGTTTTATTACTTGAAATTTCCTTATATGGGGGATGATGAGTGCTTTTGATTTATTGTCTGGATTCAGGGACACATTACCAGAGCATTGACTGCCAGTACCTTTTCAAAGCATTAATCTTCTCAAGCTTGCATTTTCTACAGGATTTATCTGAAGAAAAAAAAAAAAAAAACTCATCAAGAACAATTTTTACAGCATTACAACAACAGGTAAATACAAGGGCAGTTCCTTTACACAGTCTAATTTAAATTTAAGTTAGCAAGTGGTAGATCACCCTTAACCACTTGCCGCCCGCCAATGACAGATTGACGGCGGCAAAGTGGTTGTAGAATCCTGACTGGACGTCATATGACGTCCTCAGGATTCTAAACCACTGCGCGCCCCCAGGGGCGCGCATTGCGGCGATAGTTGTTGCGGGGTGTCAGTCTGACACCCCGCAACACCGATCTAGGTAAAGTGTCTCTCACGGAGACACTTTACCACTTGATCAGCCGTGTCCAATCACGGCTGATCACGATGTAAACAGGAAGAGCCGTTGATGGCTCTTCCTCACTCGCGTCTGACAGACGTGAGTAGAAGAGAGCCAATCGGCGGCTCTCCTGACACGGAGGGTTCGCGCTGATTGTTTATCAGCGCAGCCCCCCCCCTCGGATCGCCACACTGGACCACCAGAGAATACAAATAAAAAAAAAAAAAAGGGCAAAAAAAAAAAACAGAAAAAAAGATGCCAATCAGTGCCCACAAATGGGCACTGATTGGCAACATGGATCCATCAGTGCCACCCCACAGTGCCAATCCGTGCCCATCTGTGCCACCCAAAAGTACCCATCAGTGCCACCCATCAGTGCCGCCCATGAGTGCCCATCAGTGCCGCCCATGAGTGCCCATCAGTGCCGCCCACCAGCGCCCATCAGTGCCGCCCACCAGTGCCGCACACCAGCGCCCATCAGTGCCACCTCATCTGTGCCCATCAGTGCCACCTCATCTGTGCCCATCAGTACTACCTTATCGGTGCCCATCAGTGCCACATCATCGGTGCCCGTAATTGAAAGAGAAAACTTACTTACAAAAAAATTTACAGAAAAAAATAAAAACTATTTTTTTTCAAAATTTTCAGTTTTTTTAGTTGTTGCGCAAAAAAAAAAAAAAAAAAATCGCAGAGGTGATCAAATACCACCAAAAGAAAGCTCTATTTGTGGGGAAAAAAGGACGCCAATTTTGTTTGGGTACAGTGTAGCATGACCGCGCAATTGTCATTCAAAGTGCGACAGCGCTGAAAGCTGAAAATTGGCTTGGGTGGGAAGGTGCGTAAGTGCCCTGTATGGAAGTGGTAAAATAAAATGCAGTTTAACATATGGTACCAGGTAGCTGGACCTTTTCACAAGTTTTCCATATATACTGGTGTAGAAGATTATTATATGCATCAGGCTACTTTGTTTTATGTGCATCTAAAAAAGGACCGTTTTCATATGTGCAATTTAGACCCATTTCACACTGGGGCCACGGCCCCGTTCGCTTTACCGCAGTTTAAGCAGTCCTTTTCGGAAACACTGCCCATTCATTGCAATGGGCAGGGGCGTTTTGGGAGCGTTGTATACATCGCTCCCAAACTTCCCCAAAGATGTTGCTTGCAGAACTTTTTCTAACGTCCTGTGAACGCACTGCCCAGGTGTCAAAGCGCCTATTGCACTGAATGGGAGGAAGTTTTCAGGCTCTATTTCTAGCGCTACAACAGCTAAAAACTGCCTCAGTGTGAAAGTGAAAATTTGTGTTTTAATCTTTTTAGCCACACAGTTGTGTGTATATTGCCACACATTCTCTAGTGTGCTTAATAATTGATTTTCATGTTTTATTTCAGCAGAAATGTGGGGGGGTAGGGGAGAAGGCAAGAATAAAAAGCCAAACTTGTCCCTGACCAAAGTGCATTTTATATGCAGATTCACGTGCATTGACGTGCCTTACTAAGCTCTATAAAAAGGTGTATTGCTGCAAAATATATTCCATGTCATTCTTTACCACTTAACGGCCAACCTACTATAGCAGTGATGGCGAACGCGTGGCACGCGTGCCGCTCCCGGCACGGCAAGCTGTTTTGGTGGGCACGCGGTGACAATGCAGAAATGTCAAAGAAAAAAAAATTAAATCGTCAACCGCAACTAGAAACTACATTTCCCACACTACCCTGTGCTAGCGGTGACGTGTCCGAGTGGGCGTAACTTAGAATGAGCGCCCGGAGGTCACGTGTTAGCTTGCTACCCAATGAAAGCTCTCAGATCATCCACTGCCTGACGTGCTGCTGGGCGTGACTGGGAGCATGAGGAGAAGACGCACGGCGGGAAAGAGCTGCAAGACTCGTGAAGCCATCTTCTTCATTGCGCAGTTTGATTCAGCTGCAGACAAAGGTAAGAATACTTATTACTCGAATACTATTTAGACATGGGATACCTGGGTCGTTTTATGACGTCTATTATGGGTTGCCCTGCTAACATCACCCAATCTAAAATGTAAAATTTTGCTGAACAATTACTTTAGCTAATCTCGCTGGTGGGTGTTCTGACAGTTGCTGACTGACTTGGGAAACTTTGTTCTGCAAACATATTACCCCCCTCATTGCTGTTATTGGGTCTAGTTGTCCTTTGCAAACATATTACCCCCCTCATTGCAAATGACACCTATGCCCAATAACAGCAATGAGGGAGGTAATATGTTTGCAAATGACACCTAGGCCCAAAAACAGCAATGTTTGCTGTTATTGGGCATAGGTGTCATTTGCAAACATATTACCTCCCTCATTGCTGTTATTGGGCATAGGTGTCATTTGCAATGAGGGGGGTAATATGTTTGCAAATGACACCCAGGCCCAATAACAGCAATGAGGGGGGTAATATGTTTGCAAAGGACACCTAGGCCCAATAAAAGCAATGAGGGGGGTAATATGTTTGCAAATGACACCCAGGCCCAATAACAGCAATGAGGGGGGTAATATGGTTGCAAAGGACACCTAGGCCCAATAAAAGCAATGAGGGGGGTAATATGTTTGCAAATGACACCCAGGCCCAATAACAGCAATGAGGGGGGTAATATGTTTGCAAAGGACACCTAGGCCCAATAAAAGCAATGAGGGGGGTAATATGTTTGCAAATGACACCCAGGCCCAATAACAGCAATGAGGGGGGTAATATGTTTGCTGTTATTGGGCCTAGGTGTCATTTGCAAACATATTACCCCCCTCATTGCTGTTATTGGGTCTAGGTGTCCTTTGCAAACATATTACCCCCCTCATTGCAAATGAGGGGGGTAATATGTTTGCAAATGACACCTAGGCCCAATAACAGCAATGAGGGGGGTAATATGTTTGCAAAGGACACCTAGGCCCAATAAAAGCAATGAGGGGGGTAATATGTTTGCAAATGACACCCAGGCCCAATAACAGCAATGAGGGGGGTAATATGTTTGCTGTTATTGGGCCTAGGTGTCATTTGCAAACATATTACCCCCCTCATTGCTGTTATTGGGTCTAGGTGTCCTTTGCAAACATATTACCCCCCTCATTGCAAATGAGGGGGGTAATATGTTTGCAAATGACACCTAGGCCCAATAACAGCAATGAGGGGGGTAATATGTTTGCAAATGACACCTAGGCCCAAAAACAGCAATGAGGGAGGTAATATGTTTGCTGTTATTGGGCATAGGTGTCATTTGCAAACATATAACCCCCATCATTGCTGTTATTGGGCCTGTGTCCTGGCCTATGGACAACAATGACACACTTTTTTTTTTTTTTCATTTTAGCCCTTTGGATTCTTCTTTGCAATTCTTGTAGAATCTACAGCAGCTTCCAGACCCAGCAGAGCGGTGTCAGCAGCGGCACAGCGCGACTTCTTGTTTCACAGGACATTGGACGATTTGAGCTTATATCTGTCTACATTAAAAAAAGTAAGTTGCTAAGGGTCACATCTGGCCCCCGGGCTACGGTAGTTTCCTGTGTCCCTATGGACAACAATGAAAACATATTTTTTTTTTCATTACAGCCCTCTCTCCGGGATTCTACTTTGCAAATCTTGTAGAATGTACAGCAGCTTTCAGACCCAGCAGAGCGGTGTCAGCAGCGGCACAGCACGCCTTGTTGTTTCACAGGACATTGGACGATTTGAGCTTATATCTGTCTACATTACAGAAACGTAAGTTGCTAAGGGTCACATCTGGCCCCCGGGCTATGGTAGTTTCCTGTGTCCCTATGGACAACAATGAAAACATATTTTTTTTTTCATTACAGCCCTCTCTTTGGGATTCTTCTTTGCAATTCAGAATCTACAGCAGCTTCCAGACCCAGCATAGCGGTGTCAGCAGCGGCACAGCGCGACTTCTTGTTTCACAGGATATTGGACGATGTATATCTGTCTACAAAACCGTGAGTTGTTCTACCTTTTTTGTGAAATGTTGCAATAATATTTTTGGTATAGGTAGGTAGGGATAGATTTGTATTGGGTGCTTCATCCATCCTTATTTTATACATTTTGTGTTTTTTGTAGACATGAACAACCAAAAATGAGTACATCAAAAAAAGCAAAATTAAAAACAGATAGTGGAAGATCATTCCAAGAGACCTGGACACAGTCATTTGGAGTGATTGAACGCAATGGGAAAGCGTTATGTGTTCTGTGTAGTGAAAGTGTGGTATCTCGCACATCTAGTGTCAAACGTCATTTTGATACCAACCACAAAAGTGTTGCCGAACTTGGTGTAGCTGAAAGAAAAGAGTTTCTTGATGGGAAATTGAAGAGATATCACTGCCAGTATCGTAGTTTTTGCAACTATCTTTCTAAAACAAATTATCTGGCAAATGCCAGCTTTGAAATTTCACTGTGCATAGCAAAACATGGAAAGCCCCTCTCTGATGGCGATTTTATCAAAACGGCCATGTTGGCTGTGAGTAATTCCCTTTTTCATGAATTTCCAAACAAGGACAAAATTAAGCAACGAATCTCTGAAATGCCACTTAGCAGAAATACTGTTAAAGATAGAGTCCTGCGTATGGCAAGTGATGTTAGTCAGCAGCTCACCACTGACTTACAAAAGGCAGCCTGTTACTCCATGTGCTTGGATGAAAGCACAGACATAAATAATCATGCAAGGCTAGCAGTAATTTTGCGTTATGCTGTTGGTGACACCATGAGAGAGGAGCTCATGAAACTGTTGTCTTTGCCTGGAAGAACACAAGGGATAGATATCTACAATGCTGTGATGGAGGCTTTTGTCTCACAAGACATAAGGCCAGAAAAAGTGGTTTCAGTTACTAGTGACGGGGCACCTTCCATGGTGGGGGTAACATCTGGTTTCATACAGTTTTTTGTCAAAGAAGCAAAGCACCCAGTCATTCAATTTCATTGTATTATACATCAAGAAGCTCTTTGTGCCAAGGAAAGCAGCAAAATATTAGACGATATCCTCAAGGATGTCACAAAAATGGTGAATTACATCATGGCTCGTGCTCTTAATTTTCGACAGTTTCAAGCACTTCTTGATGAGGTACAGGCACAGTATAATACTTTACTTATGTACAATAATGTACGATGGCTAAGCAGAGGACGGGTCTTGGAGAGATTTGTAGCCTGTTTGGATGAAATTAGGCTGTTTATGAATGACAAGGGGCAGGAATATCCACAGCTCACTGATATGACCTGGCTCACCAATCTCATGTTTTTTACTGATTTTACAATACACTTTAATGTCCTGAACAAAAAACTGCAAGGTTTAGGGAAAACAGCAGAAAGAATGTTTTGTGATATCAGAACATTTGAGAGAAAACTGCAGGTTTTTGAAAGAGACCTTGAAAGTGGGCAGCTGAAATATTTTCCCAATCTAAAAATGCATTTGGAAAATTCTACAACATTTACAGACAATCCAAACCATCATGAAATCTACAAAGAATTTTCTAGCATTATAGCAGTTGCAAAGGAGAATTTTGGCAACAGATTTGTACAGTTCCGTAAGATGGAAACAACCCTGAGTTTTCTTACTTCTCCAGATAAAGCCAAATTTGAAGAACTTGATCTTTCCTGCTTACACTGGTTAGATTTAGAAAATTTGGAAATGGAGCTACTGGAATTTCAAGAAAGCTCTATCTGGAAAAATAAATTCTCTGACCTGCGTGCCACTCTTGAAAAGATGGAGTGTGAAGGGATGACCAAAGACAGCACAGTTGCTAGTTCAGAAAATGAAATACTTAAAGTGTGGAATTCTCTGCCAAATAATTTTAAGGCAATGAAAACACTTGGGATTGCTTTCCTTACTTTGTTTGGGTCATCCTATGCTTGTGAGCAGCTGTTTTCAGCATTGAATTATATCAAATGTGATGCCAGAAATAGACTAACAGATGATTTGAGTGCTGTATGTGTTGCTCTCAAACTAACGGAGTATGAGCCAAGGTTTGACAAGTTATCAGCATGCATACAACAGCAAAAATCACATTAATTGTGCAAAAGCATCCCAAATCTTTATCAACGCCCAGCCAAGGCATCTTTAAAAATGCCCAGCAATGGCATCTTTAATAATGCCCAGGCAAGGCATCTTTACCAATGCCCAGCCAAGGCATCTTTAAAAATGCCCAGCCAAGGTATCTTTAAAAATGCCCAGCAATGGCATCTTTACCAATGCCCAGCCAAGGCATCTTTACCAATGCCCAGACAAGGCATCTTTACCAATGCCCAGCCAAGGCATCTTTAAAAATGCCCAGCAATGGCATCTTTAATAATGCCCAGGCAAGGCATCTTTACCAATGCCCAGCCAAGGCATCTTTAAAAATGCCCAGCCAAGGTATCTTTAAAAATGCCCACTGCTCTGCTGGGTCTGGAAGCTGCTGTAGATTCTAATCTACAAGAATTGCAAAGAAGAATCCAAAGGGCTAAAATGAAAAAAACAAAAATGTGTCATTGCATCTTTACCAATGCCCAGCCAAGGCATCTTTACCAATGCCCAGACAAGGCATCTTTACCAATGCCCAGCCAAGGCATCTTTAAAAATGCCCAGCAATGGCATCTTTAATAATGCCCAGGCAAGGCATCTTTACCAATGCCCAGCCAAGGCATCTTTAAAAATGCCCAGCAATGGCATCTTTAATAATGCCCAGGCAAGGCATCTTTACCAATGCCCAGCCAAGGCATCTTTAAAAATGCCCAGCCAAGGTATCTTTAAAAATGCCCAGCAATGGCATCTTTACCAATGCCCAGCCAAGGCATCTTTACCAATGCCCAGACAAGGCATCTTTACCAATGCCCAGCCAAGGCATCTTTAAAAATGCCCAGCAATGGCATCTTTAATAATGCCCAGGCAAGGCATCTTTACCAATGCCCAGCCAAGGCATCTTTAAAAATGCCCAGCCAAGGTATCTTTAAAAATGCCCACTGCTCTGCTGGGTCTGGAAGCTGCTGTAGATTCTAATCTACAAGAATTGCAAAGAAGAATCCAAAGGGCTAAAATGAAAAAAACAAAAATGTGTCATTGCATCTTTACCAATGCCCAGCCAAGGCATCTTTACCAATGCCCAGCCAAGGCATCTTTACCAATGCCCAGACAAGGCATCTTTACCAATGCCCAGCCAAGGCATCTTTAAAAATGCCCAGCAATGGCATCTTTAATAATGCCCAGGCAAGGCATCTTTACCAATGCCCAGCCAAGGCATCTTTAAAAATGCCCAGCAATGGCATCTTTAATAATGCCCAGGCAAGGCATCTTTACCAATGCCCAGCCAAGGCATCTTTAAAAATGCCCAGCCAAGGTATCTTTAAAAATGCCCAGCAATGGCATCTTTACCAATGCCCAGCCAAGGCATCTTTACCAATGCCCAGACAAGGCATCTTTACCAATGCCCAGCCAAGGCATCTTTAAAAATGTCCAGCAATGGCATCTTTAATAATGCCCAGGCAAGGCATCTTTACCAATGCCCAGCCAAGGCATCTTTAAAAATGCCCAGCCAAGGTATCTTTAAAAATGCCCACTGCTCTGCTGGGTCTGGAAGCTGCTGTAGATTCTAATCTACAAGAATTGCAAAGAAGAATCCAAAGGGCTAAAATGAAAAAAACAAAAATGTGTCATTGCATCTTTACCAATGCCCAGCCAAGGCATCTTTACCAATGCCCAGGCAAGGCATCTTTACCAATGCCCAGCCAAGGCATCTTTAAAAATGCCCAGCAATGGCATCTTTAATAATGCCCAGGCAAGGCATCTTTACCAATGCCCAGCCAAGGCATCTTTAAAAATGCCCAGCAATGGCATCTTTAATAATGCCCAGGCAAGGCATCTTTACCAATGCCCAGCCAAGGCATCTTTAAAAATGCCCAGCAATGGCATCTTTAATAATGCCCAGGCAAGGCATCTTTACCAATGCCCAGCCAAGGCATCTTTAAAAATGCCCAGCAATGGCATCTTTAATAATGCCCAGGCAAGGCATCTTTACCAATGCCCAGCCAAGGCATCTTTAAAAATGCCCAGCAATGGCATCTTTAATAATGCCCAGGCAAGGCATCTTTACCAATGCCCAGCCAAGGCATCTTTAAAAATGCCCAGCAATGGCATCTTTAATAATGCCCAGGCAAGGCATCTTTACCAATGCCCAGCCAAGGCATCTTTAAAAATGCCCAGCAATGGCATCTTTAATAATGCCCAGGCAAGGCATCTTTACCAATGCCCAGCCAAGGCATCTTTAAAAATGCCCAGCAATGGCATCTTTAATAATGCCCAGGCAAGGCATCTTTACCAATGCCCAGCCAAGGCATCTTTAAAAATGCCCAGCAATGGCATCTTTAATAATGCCCAGGCAAGGCATCTTTACCAATGCCCAGCCAAGGCATCTTTAAAAATGCCCAGTCATGGCATCTTTAATAATGCCCAGCCATGGCATCTTTACCAATGCCCAGCTAAGGCATCTTTACAAATGCCCAGCCAAGGCATCTTTAATAATGCCCAGCAATAGATCATTAGACTCATCCTCTGCTTATGTTCAATAATGTCTTTTAGCTATGCAAAGTATACTGTGCCTGTACCCATCACAGCATTGTAGATCTCTATCCCTTGTGTAAGCAAATGCATCTTTACCAATGCCCAGCCAAGGCATCTAATGCCCAGCCAAGGCATCTTTACCAATCTTTACCAATGCCCAGACAAGGCATCTTTAAAAATGCCCAGCAATGGCATCTTTAAAGATGCCTTACCAAGGCATCTTTAATAATGCCCAGCAAAGCCATCTTTGGAAATGCCCAGCAAAGCCATCTTTGGAAATGCCCAGCAAAGCCATCTTTGGAAATGCCCAGCAAAGCCATCTTTGGAAATGCCCAGCAAAGCCATCTTTGGAAATGCCCAGCAAAGCCATCTTTGGAAATGCCCAGCAAAGCCATCTTTGGAAATGCCCAGCAAAGCCATCTTTGGCAATGCCCAGCAAAGCCATCTTTGGAAATGCCCAGCAAAGCCATCTTTGGAAATGCCCAGCAAAGTCATCTTTGAAAATGCCCAGCAAAGTCATCTTTGAAAATGGCCAGCAAAGTCATCTTTGAAAATGCCCAGCAAAGCCATCTTTGGAAATGCCCAGCAAAGCCATCTTTGAAAATGCCTAGCAAAGGCATCCTTACCAGCGATCAGCAAAGGCATCTTTACCAGCGATCTGCAAATGTATCCTTATCCAAAAATACATGCACAAGTACAGTTGTTGAGAATCTTTTTCAATAAAAAAAAAATGTTTAATAGAAAGCTCTGTTATTGTGTTTTTCTTTTAAAACAAAAGCTGTTAATTAGTTTGGACAAGTGTACGAGTTGATTTTTCTAAACGAAAACCTTGGTATTCATGTTTAATTGCAGTGTTGGCACTTCAAAAAAAAATTAGGTTTTGTGTTGCAGTTTGGGCACTCGGGCTCAAAAAGGTTCGCCATCACTGTACTATAGCATCCTATAGCAGATTTATTGCTACAGGCTAGCTAGAAATTCTGTGCAGAAACACTTATATATTTGTGATTCTGCACTTCCGCATAGGTGGCGTGTTGCTTCTGCTGTGATTAGTCAGGAGGCGAGACAGTGAGGAGCGCACAGCAGAAATGTGGTAGACTTTTCCCTGATCAAGCCACATGACGCAACGTGTAGGGCGCTAGCAGAGGCAGACCGGAAGGGCTGTCATATGGAAGTAAATCCCAGGAATGTTTGTATTTGAAGTGATTTTAAGTGCATTTTTGTTCTTAATACATTTTATATTAAATCAACATACTGCACCATAAGAGGCTTTTTGGTATTCCCCCTATATACAGTGCCTTGTGAAAGTATTCGGCCCCCTTGAACTTTGCGACCTTTTGCCACATTTCAGGCTTCAAAGATATAAAACTATTTTTTTTTTTGAAGAAACAACAAGTGGGACACAATCATGAAGTGGAACGAAATGTATTGGATATTTCAAACTTTAACAAATAAAAAACTGAAAAATTGGGCGTGCAAAATTATTCAGCCCCCTTAAGTTACTTTGTAGCGCCACCTTTTGCTGCGATTACAGCTGTAAGTCGCTTTGGGTATGTCTCAACAGTTTCGCACATCGAGACTGAAATTTTCGCCCATTCCTCCTTGCAAAACAGCTCGAGCTCAGTGAGGTTGGATGGAGAGCGTTTGTGAACAGCAGTTTTCAGTTCTTTCCACAGATTCTCGATTGGATTCAGGTCTGGACTTTGACTTGGCCATTCTAACACCTGGATATGTTTATTTTTGAACCATTCCATTGTAGAATTTGCTTTATGTTTTTGATCGTTGTCTTGTTGGAAGACAAATCTCTGTCCCAATCTCAGGTCTTTTGCAGACTCCATCAGGTTTTCTTCCAGAATGCTCCTGTATTTGGCTCCATCCATCTTCCCATCAATTTTATCCATCTTCCCTGTCCCTCCTAAAGAAAAGCAGGCCCAAACCATGATGCTGCCACCACCATGTTTGACAGTGGGGATGGTGTGTTCAGGGTGATGAGCTGTGTTGCTTTTACGCCAAACATAACGTTTTGCATTGTTGCCAAAAAGTTCGATTTTGGTTTCATCTGACCAGAGCACCTTCTTCCACATGTTTGGTGTGTCTCCCAGGTGGCTTGTGGCAAACTTTAAACGACACTTTTTATGGATATCTTTAAGAAATGGCTTTCTTCTTGCCACTCTTCCATAAAGGCCAGATTTGTGCAGTATACGACTGATTGTTGTCCTATGGCCAGAGTTTCCCACCTCAGCTGTAGATCGCTGCAGTTCATCCAGAGTGATCATGGGCCTCTTGGCTGCATCTCTGATCAGTCTTCTCCTTGTATGAGCTGAAAGTTTAGAGGGACGGCCAGGTCTTCGTAGATTTGCAGTGGTCTGATACTCCTTCCATTTCAATATTATCGCTTGCACAGTGCTCTTTGGGATGTTTAAAGCTTGGGAAATCTTTTTGTATCCAAATTCGGCTTTAAACTTCTCCACAACAGTATCTCGGACCTGCCTGGTGTGTTCCTTGTTCTTCATGATGCTCTCTGCGCTTTAAACGGACCTTTGAGACTATCACAGTGCAGGTGCATTTATACGGAGACTTGATTACACACAGGTGGATTCTATTTATCATTAGTCATTTAGGTCAACATTGGATCATTCAGAGATCCTCACTGAACTTCTGGAGAGAGTTTGCTGTACTGAAAGTAAAGGGGCTGAATAATTTTGCACGCCTAATTTTTCAGTTTTTTATTTGTTAAAAAAGATTGAAATATCCAATAAATTTTGTTCCACTTCATGATTGTGTCCCACTTGTTGATTCTTCAAAAACACAGTTTTACATCTTTAGGTTTGAAGCCTGAAATGTGGCAAAAGGTCGCAAAGTTTAAGGGGGCCGAATACTTTTGCAAGGCACTGTATGTGCAGAGCATTTTGACAGCATGAATAAAACAGTCTTAAATGCATCATACTCCCACCATCACTGTATTCCTGAGGAAATTCAAAGGAGAGCCCCCTAAGAGGTACTCAGAGGTACAATGAGGGAAGAAGATGCGACTATCACCAAGATCTGGGAGGATTATCATATATACAGGCTATGCTATATGACATCACCCTGGGTGAGAGTCCTGTGAGCATGAAGGTGGCACATATCGAATGGAGTTTCTAAGGCACCTACTTGGGTGTTGACAATTTTATGAAACATAACAGTAATGGGCTTTATAGTACAATATTGAATTATACAAGCTTATCACATTGGATTGGGATTATGTTATGGATGCATCTTATGGTATAAGATAAAGCTTTATTGCAATGAACTATATAAAGGTTCCTGGGCACTTATAACTTTAGTGGGCTACTACATTATTTAATTGTATTTATTATGTTCAGCATCAAATACATCCTTCAATTTTTACCTTGAGAATTGGAAACACACACACACACACACAGATGGTTATGTGTATATACATATATATATATATATATACACACACACATATATATATATGCATACACACAGTATATCTCTCTAATAGATAGATCCATCTCATCTATCTATCTCTATCTGTCTATAACCATCTGTATATAAAAATAGGATTTTTGTACTCACCGTAAAATCCTTTTCTCTGAAGTCCATGGACGGACACAGCTTCCTTATACTCTTGACTGTAGGGTTATGTTCCATCTATTAGGAGAGGACTAGGCAGACATGTTAATGGTTAAATTTAAAACATGTAAACTTTAGCAAAGCTGAAACAGCCCCGCCCAAGGGGGCAGTCCCTCTGGTCATAACCCCTCACACTGTACTAAGCAGCTCAGTTCGTCAAAAAGCAGAGATGCACCTTAAACTGCTGCCTGGAAAACTTTGTGGCCGAAGCAGGCATCCTAAGGATGCACCAACATCAACCTTGTAAAAATTGATGAAAGTGTGAACGGACGACCAGGTCACCGCCTTACACGCCTGTGAGACGGACGCTTGATGTTGGAAATCATAGGAAGCACAAATTGCCCTGGTCGAATGCGCAGCGACAGGAAAAGGAGGTGCCCACCCCTTCAGGGCGTAAGCCTAAATCACGATCTGTCTGAGCCACCGAGAAATGGTGGCCGACAAGACCACCAGGCCTTTCTTTGGACCAGACACTGATACAAACAGCGAGTCTTACCTCTGAAACGGAGCTGCAGCAGACAGATACACCCGCAGAGCATGTACCACGTCTAAGGAATGCAACGCAGCCTCCTTGGGATGTGACGGCCGAGGACACAAGGATGGAAGTACAATGTCCTCATTCAGATGAAAGGCCGAAACCACCTCCGGAAGAAAGGAAGGCTGTGTGAGAAGCATGTCAAACCCCTTGAACAAACATACTCACCGGGGAGTGGGACGCCAAGGGTCATTGAAAGAAAACAGCCAAAGCTGAAATCTGCCCCTTAATGGTGCATAAGGCAAGCTTCTGATCTACTCCCTGCTGTAAAAACAGCAGGATCATAGAAAAATATGGCCCGGATTCACAGACGTCGGCGCATATTTATGCCGCCGTAGCGCATCTCATATCCAGCCAGATACAAATAACGAACCGCGCATGCGCATGCTCAGAATCATGTCGGAACGAATGCCTAAGATACGATGGATCACTGCCTACGGCGTGAACGTAACCTACGCCCAGCCATATTCACATACAACGTAAACGTAAAATACGACGGCTTGAGTTCCCTTGTCCATATCTTTGCATGGGTTGCGCCTCATACAGGGAGTGCAGAATTATTAGGCAAGTTGTATTTTTGAGGATTAATTTTATTATTGAACAACAACCATGTTCTCAATGAACCCAAAAAACTCATTAATATCAAAACTGAATATTTTTGGAAGTAGTTTTTAGTTTGTTTTTAGTTTTAGCTATTTTAGGGGGATATCTGTGTGTGCAGGTGACTATTACTGTGCATAATTATTAGGCAACTTAACAAAAAAAAATATATACCCATTTCAATTATTTATTTTTACCAGTGAAACCAATATAACATCTCAACATTCACAAATATACATTTCTGACATTCAAAAACAAAACAAAAACAAATCAGTGACCAATATAGCCACCTTTCTTTGCAAGGACACTCAAAAGCCTGACATCCATGGATTCTGTCAGTGTTTTGATCTGTTCACCATCAACATTGCGTGCAGCAGCAACCACAGCCTCCCAGACACTGTTCAGAGAGGTGTACTGTTTTCCCTCCTTGTAAATCTCACATTTGATGATGGACCACAGGTTCTCAATGGGGTTCAGATCAGGTGAACAAGGAGGCCATGTCATTAGATTTTCTTCTTTTATATCCTTTCTTGCCAGCCACGCTGTGGAGTACTTGGACGCGTGTGCTGGAGCATTGTCCTGCATGAAAATCATGTTTTTCTTGAAGGATGCAGACTTCTTCCTGTACCACTGCTTGAAGAAGGTGTCTTCCAGAAACTGGCAGTAGGACTGGGAGTTGAGCTTGACTCCATCCTCAACCCGAAAAAGGCCCCACAAGCTCATCTTTGATGATACCAGCCCAAACCAGTACTCCACCTCCACCTTTCTGGCGTCTGAGTCGGACTGGAGCTCTCTGCCCTTTACCAATCCAGCCACGGGCCCATCCATCTGGCCCATCAAGACTCACTCTCATTTCACCAGTCCATAAAACCTTAGAAAAATCAGTCTTGAGATATTTCTTGGACCAGTCTTGACGTTTCAGCTTGTGTGTCTTGTTCAGTGGTGGTCTTTCAGCCTTTCTTACCTTGGCCATGTCTCTGAGTATTGCACACCTTGTGCTTTTGGGCACTCCAGTGATGTTGCAGCTCTGAAATATGGCCAAACTGGTGGCAAGTGGCATCTTGGCAGCTGCACGCTTGACTTTTCTCAGTTCATGGGCAGTTATTTTGCACCTTGGTTTTTCCACACGCTTCTTGCGACCCTGTTGACTATTTTGAATGAAACGCTTGATTGTTCGATGATCACGCTTCAGAAGCTTTGCAATTTTAAGAGTGCTGCATCCCTCTGCAAGATATCTCACTATTTTTGACTTTTCTGAGCCTGTCAAGTCCTTCTTTTGACCCATTTTGCCAAAGGAAAGGAAGTTGCCTAATAATTATGCACACCTGATATAGGGTGTTGATGTCATTAGCCCACACCCCTTCTCATTACAGAGATGCACATCACCTAATATGCTTAATTGGTAGTAGGCTTTCGAGCCTATATAGCTTGGAGTAAGACAACATGCATAAAGAGGATGATATGGTCAAAATACTCATTTGCCTAATAATTCTGCACTCCCTGTATATGGGGAATAACTTTACGCCGGGCGTACGACTTATGCAAACCGCGTATATTATGCGCCGGGCGCAAGTACGTTCGTGAAGCGACATATCTCCCTCATTTCCATATTTGAATAGGAAATCAATGGGAGTGCCAGATGCGTACAGCGTAAATATGCGCTCACGATACGCCGGCAAGTTACGACAGTCGGATGAAGCCTATTTTTAGGCGTATCTCAGTTTGTAGGCACGGCGCATGGATACGACGGCGCATATTTACACTTACGCGGCGTATCTCGAGATACGTCGGCGTAAGTGCTTTGTGAATCCGGGCCATCGTACGTGGATGCCACCCCATCTCTTCACATGCGATGGTAAATCTTCCAAGAAGACTTCCGTGCCCTCAGCAAGGTGGAAATAACCGAATCCGACAGGCCCCGTTCTCAGCACCTGGTTTTCAACAGCCATGAACAACCCTGTCCACCAGATGGCGGTAGCGGCGCGCACAATTGCGGTAACGGCGCATCGGCACGCACGGGCGCGTGCAATCGCGGCACCGTAACGCGTGCAGACGCCAAATTTGGACATTTAAGGGATCCGACACTGGGGCCTCTTGCTGTTCAGTCTACAGCGTTCCATGAGACCCACCTGTTACCCGTTTACCACTACCGATCCTGTTCCCGAGACCGGGCTTGTTCCTGATTGCTCCCATCTTCTGCCTGCCCTGACTTCGGCTTGTTGTGACTACTCTTCTGCCTCACCCTCTGATCCGTCTGCTGCCCGCCTGTTGCTGACCCGGCCTGAACCACGGCTCTGCCTCTGATTACCGTACCTGTACCGCCAGCCCGTGTATGACCCGGCCTGTTGGGACTTGTTTGTGTCTGTACTACGGTACACGTTCCCCGTTGCTGCAGCACTCCGCTTTCAGTGCCTCTTTCTCCAGTCTGCACCTGCACCTTTGACATATCCCCGGAGACCACGAAAGCCTCGCTCAGCTCCAGTGTTACATTAGGCGTTTGTGCGACTCTGCATTCCCAAACTCCGTCTGCTCTACCAGGGGTCCCGGAATCAAAGTAAGAGTAGCCGCTGCCTGCACATCGGGCTCAGCCACCAGGTACGTGACAGTACCGAACAGCCATGTCCGAGCCCGCGCAGGGAGTGGATCCTATGCAGGAACTCTGTCGGCACCTTGACGGAAATAACCCAGGCAGTCCGAACCTTGCAAGAGGGTTACACGCAATTGGATAACCATGTCCAGGCCTCATCCGCTCCAGCCTCTCTACCTCTGCTGCTACTGGTACCTCTGCTTCGCCTTCTGTGATCATGCTGCCACCAGAACCCAAAGTCCCCACGCCTGAGAGGTTTTCAGGAGAACAAAGTAAATACCGAGCTTTCCGGAATGGCTGTGAACTTTATTTTGCATTACAACCACTGACTTTCATTGGAAACCACCAAGGTGGGCTTTGTCATCTCGCTCGTCCGGTGAACCGCAAGCTTGGACTCACCGTCTTTTGGAGCAAAAGGACGTTTCCCTCAATAGCCTAGTCACCTTCTTTCAGGACATGTCTGTTGTACGAGGATCCTCATCAAGATGCTACCGCAGAAGACGCCTTGCTCGCTCTTCAACAGGGTCGCAGGCCAGCGGAGGACTACGTGTCTGAATTCCGGAGATGGCGTTCAGACACGAACTGGAATGATGCGGCTCCATGCTATCAGTTCCGCTTAGGGCTCTCGGAGCCACTTAAGGATGAATTGGCTCGGGTAGGTGTCCCTGGATCTCTGGATGCTCTGATCAACCTGACAATCCAGATTGATAGGCGCTTAAGAGAACGCAGGTCTGAACGGGCCGCTGGTCCATCTCGCCCAGTCTGGATGATGCCTCGGGTACCCTCCTTCTCCAACCCGTCTCCACCGATTCCCACGACTCCTGACACCTCAGAACCCATGCAGTTAGGTCTCCTCCGCCCTTCTCTCACACCAGAGAGGTGTTATTAACCCAACGTATGCCTCTATTGTGGAGAATCCGGACACTATGTAAGGACTTGCCCGGCTAAGCTCCGTAAGTGCTTTTCTATGTCGTCTGTTCATACGCCTGTTGTCCCAAATAATTCAACTTACCTGGCTATCCCCATTTCTTTCAGCTCCCAGGAGGGAATATCCAGGTCAACGCCATACTTGACTCCGGAGCCTGCAGCTGTTTTTTGGATCAGTCTTTTGCCACCAGACACCATATTCCTCTGCGCCCTAGAGCTACTGGACTTTCTGTACATTAAGCGGATGGATCGGTCTTAAAATCCGGGCCGGTCACCCAAGAAACCCTGCCTCTGGCCACGACCATTTCCAATACCCATCATTAACTACTGTGCCTAGATGTTATCGAGTCTCCTCTGTTCCCCATCAGCCTGGGCATGCCGTGGCTACAAGCCCACAACCCTCAAATCAATTGGATTACTGGGGAGATCAGTTTCAACTCTCCTTACTGCCGGCAACACTGCCTGCTAATGCGGTCATCTGCTCCCTCTCTGCTTTGTATGGACTCTGATGTCGAGATCCGCCAATCCATTCCTGAAGTATACCATGACTTTCTGGATGTCTTCAGCAAAAAGGGGGCCGAGACCCTTCCTCCGCATAGATCCTACGATTGCCCGATTGAGCTCCTCCCCGGAGCCGAAATCCCCTTCGGTAGGATCTTCCCTTTGACAGAACTTGAACTCAAAACCCTAAAGATCTACATTGATGATAATCTCTGGAAGGGATTTATCCATCTGTCTACTTCACCAGCAGGAGCAGGGATCTTCTTTGTAGAAAAGAAGGACCATACTCTCCGCCCGTGTGGACTATCAAGAACTTAAAGTGACCATCAAAAACCGGTACCCTCTTCCCTTGGTACCCGAGCTGTTTCAAAGACTGGGGGCCGCGGTGATCTTTACGAAACTGGATCTCCGTGGGGCCTACAACTTGGTGGGCATCCGAGATGGAGATGAGTGGGAGACTGCCTTCCGTACCCGCTTCGGGCACTTTGAATACTTAGTAATGCCCATTGGGCTCTGCAATGCCCCCGCCACATTCCAACATTTTGTGAATGATATCTTTAGAGACTACCTTGACCTTTTTGTTATCATTTACCTAGTTGACATCCTCATCTTCTCCCCTTCCTTGGACAAAACAATCGGGAACACGTCAAGAATGTGCTCAGATGACTTTGAATGCACGGACTTTATGCTAAACCCGAAAAGTGCGAGTTCGAACGTCAAAGCATACAATTCCTAGGACTCAATCTCTGTGGAGGGTGTCGAGGTGGATCCCCAGAAAGTCACTGCGATTGACTGGCCGGCGCCCGTGGACAAGAAGGGCGTCCAACGTTTTGTCGGATTCACAAACTTTTATAGGGTTAAGTTCATCAGAGGCTTCTCCAATATCATTGCTCCGATAAACTAACAGACTGTCCGGTTTTACTGGTCTCCAGAAGCCCAAACGGCTTTTGATACTCTTAAGAACTTGTTCACCTCCGCATCTGTCCTTAGACATCCTGACGCGAGCCTGCCCTACATCCTGGAGGTGGATGCGTCCGAAACAGCAGTTGGGGCGGTCCTTTCCCAAAGACAGGTACATCCTGTTGCCTTCTTTTCCCGCAAACTGTCAGAGGCAGAAAGGAACTACGATGTGGGCGAGCGGGAATTGTTGGCAATCAAGGCCGCTCTGGAAGAATGGCAGTATCTCTTGGAAGGCGCAGCACACCCGATCCTGATTTATACAGATCATAAAAACTTGGAATACTTGAAAGTCGCCAAGAGATTGAAACCACGCCAGACGGGCACTTTTCTTCACCAGATTCTCGTTTCATATAACGTACAGGGCAGGGTCGAAGAATACCAAGTCCGACGCCCTTTCTCGTATGTATGGTGGTTCGGAGACTCATACCCCCCCGGACACCATTCTGTCATCAGGGAACTTCCTACTGCTTCAAGGGGATCCGATATCAAATCGGGCAAGCCTCTTCTGGAATTTCCCCTTTATCAGGTTCAGATCTGCAACCTAAGGATGGTCTGCTGTGGTACCAAGACAACATTTTTGTGCCGGAAGGTCTACGGGTCAGTGTCCTGAGCTCTTGCCATGATCACGAGCTGGCCGGCCATTTCGGGGTACATAAGACTTCCGAACTCTTGCAACGTACATTTTGGTGGGAGGAATTATGTGGAGTCTTGTACCACATGCATTCGAAAAAAAGGGGAGCAAGTCTAGAGCTTGGGGATTACTAAAACCACTGCCAGTACCGGAAAGACCATGGAGGAGGATCTGCATGGACTTTATCGTGGAGCTTCCCCCTTCGGAGTGCTTCACCACTATCTTTGTGGTAATGGACAGACTTTCAAAAATGGCACACTTTTTGCCCATGAAGGGCACACCCTCTGCCCCTGAAACAGCTAAAATTTTCATCAAAGAAATTGTGAGGCTCCACGGTATCCCTGTAAATATTGTATCGGATCGGGGGGGGTACAATTTACTTACAGGTTTTGGAGAGCACTCTGAATCCCTCAAGATTGGCCTGTCATTTTCTTTAGCTTATCACCCACAGTCAAACGGCCAGACAGAAAGAACAAACCAGACTCTTGAACAATACTTACCAACAATGTGTCTGTTGCCTCTGGCTGAGTTTGCGTACAACAATTATGTCCACTCCGCCACTAAACAATCTCCCTTCTATGCAAATTACGGCTTTCACCCGTTGTTCATGTCCAATTCTGTCCCAGAGTGTACGGTACCTGCCGTTCAGGAGACATTGGATTTATTTATTTTTTTTCTATAATAACCACTTCAGACTCCACCAAGAACTAGAGACCTGCTCGTGGCTTTTTTTCTTCCATCGTCTAACGGTTTTGCATCATTTGTGGTTTTCTTTTTGAGCGCTTTTATTTTTTTTAAAGAACACGTGACCTTTCTACATTCATAGTGATCACCTACAGGCGTGTATTTCCATCATTATTCCATTAACCTCCATGTTTTATCCCTCCCCTCCCTCATGACTCCAGCTCTTATTGTTATTGTTTGGCAGTTTTACATTTCTCCCCGTTTATCCTCTTATCTCATTACTCAGTCTTTCCGCGTAGCTCCATGTTTTCTTGAAATCTTTCCAGTTTTTTCAATTTATCTTTAAAACCAATTTTTTCCTCTTCAACACTATCCTTCAGCTCCTCCATCCTATATGTTTCTTCCACAGCATCTATCCATTCCCATATTTGTGGGCTTTCAACTGCCATTGAGACATTGGATATCTTTAGCACAAATAATAAGATTTTACAGGAGACCAAGACGCAGGAGTACAATAAAGAAGTATTTGACAAGAGAAGGAGGGGAGAACTTAACCTGGAGCCCGGGCCCTGGGTGGCAGCCGGGCCCAGGAGATAGTGGGGGAGGGGCATTTTTTACCTCCCCTTTCCCCCACACCAGGCTTCCACCCTGGCAAAAAAAGTGTCCACAGGGTCCGCAGGTGCAGGGGCACCGGTTGTCACCACTGGAATGTCTGGGGAAGAAGCACCAGCTTCTGACACCATGCTGACCCGCTCACCTGACAGCCCTCAAGAGACTAATGTCAAGGTACAAGTGCACAAAAAAGAGAGACCCACCCTGCTTGCTGTACTGACCAAAAGGGGTATCCCAGGGGACTCCCCACCCTGACAAGAAAACTGCACAGCGATGCGGTCCGCTCTCCTTTACACTGTTTGTCCGAGTGTCTGAGGTAAAACTGCGCTGTTCGCACCGTTCAGAAAGTCCCCCCCCCAGCACTAGAGGCCAAAACCTGTTAAAAACCACACCAAGATGGCCACCTCAGGAAAAAGAGCGTGAGCTTCTAGAAAATGGCCGCCCGCTGTAACTGCCTGCGTCACAGCGCGGCTACAAGAGAATGGACACCGGCTTTGAAAATAGCAGCAGCGCGGCCACAAGAAAATGGCGCAGATTTAAAGAACAACAGTGCAGAGGACACTGAGGTGGACGAGAAGGCCGGCAAAACATAGTGGCCCCCAAGAGGAGGGACCCCCATGGCAGACCACACACAGAGCGGGCCCAGAACACCCTGCAGCCCCGAGCCAGGATAGGAAAAACAACCCCTCAGGTACATCCCAGGTCAGTCACAGCATGCATGGTGGAGGAGGGAAGGGACAGGAGGAGAGAAAAGGGAGGACACAAGACCCCCTAACCGATCCCCCCCCAGGAAAGCACAGCTGTTCCATCCTGCCAAGACAGGAGGAAAAGTACTTACCCGTCCCTGCGAGGACTGCTGGCACATTCCTGATAGACCCACTTCCGAGCAGTACGAAGTAGCTGCCGGCCACGGCCCACTGTGACCCAACAGCTAGCAGCCTGGTCATACGTGAGCCCCGGAGCAAAAAGCTCACCGGCCAGCCCCTGGAGCAATGGGATACGCCGTGGCCGACCCAGCGCGTAGCTAAGGCCTGCTCACGCTCGATGGCCGGACTGGGGGGGGGGTGGGGACTACAAGGATCTATATCATGGATATGCAATTAGCGGACCTCCAGCTGTTTCAGAACTACAAGTCTCATGAGGCATAGCAAGACTCTGACAGCCACAAGCATGACTACCAAAGGCAGAGGCATGATGGGACTTGTAGTTTTGCAACAGCTGGAGGTCCGCTAATTGCATATCTCTGATCTATATTATCCAGCCTGTCACCCAGCCAGCAGTTGATAGATCTCAGGATCAAAAAAAATAAAAAATCTTTCAAAATAAAAAGTTCAGGACCATGGGCTTATAAAAGGGAGCCAGGTCCTACTCTACTAGGCAGAAAAAAAACTGAGCTGCTCAGGGTAGTTTGAGGGGTTATGACCAGAGGGACCACCCCCTGGGCGGGGCTGTTTCAGCTTTGCTAAAGTTTACATATTTTAACCATCAACATCTCTGCCTAGTCCTCTCCTAATAGACGGAACATAACCCTACAGTCAAGAGTATAAGGAAGCTGTGTCCATCCATGGATGAAAGAGGAATCTATTTTAAGAGCCGCACGATTGTTACAAGATCGCCATCTTGATTCAACCACCCACACACACACGTTTATCGCAATTTTGAAACGGGACATGTTGGGTACCAATTTACTCAGCGTAACATTATCTTTCACAATATAACAAAATTGGGCTAACTTTACTGTGGCCTTATTTTTTTATATAAAAATAAAAAAGTATTTTTTCCCCAAAAATGCACTTCATAGTTTTTCTATTAAAATTGCTTCTCGGTTTAACCCTTAATTTACTCTAAACAGCCTCATTTCCCTTCTCCACACCTTATTTTCCTTGATTATTTTCCTATAAAATTTTTTTTGGTTTGCTTTATTCATTGATATTTTTACACCTTTAACATAGATTTACACGTTTCACATAAAAAAAAAAAGCGCAAAATTAAAAAATATATGCAATGTTAATAATAAAATTATAACTTTTCAATGCTTTGTACCATTGCTGACAGCTGAAGTGTAAACAAAAAAGGTGCCGTCGGTATCGGTAATTGGTATCGGTGAGTACTAAACAGAGACCCATTTCTTTACTAAACAGAGATCCATTTCTTTACACATTAAAGAAATGGAATTAAAAAAAATGTATTTGATTGAAGCAGAGTGTATGATGTCTTATTTTATTGCCATATTGTTTGATAACCTAGTGCTCAGGGGTTGTAAATCTTTAAAATAAAAAAGTTCAAAATCGTGATCTTTATTCTAAGCAAAAAAATAAATAAATCACAATTCTCATTTTATCCAGAATACATACATACATTAAAAAAAAAAAAAAATGTTCTCATTAATCTAGACTCAGTAACCCATGAGGACTAATTGAAAACAGAATTTTAGAAATGTCAGGGCGTGGCCTGGAGCGGCATGGGATAGGACGCTAGACGGCTGAGCTCCGCCGGACGAACATCCTTACCGTTATATCCTGAGCTTCCACCCGCAATTCCAAGCCCTGAACGGCTCTCACTAACCCCCGGGAGACGCTGTGACCATGTCCCCGCCAAAAGCATCCAAGGAGACTGTCTCCAAGCTCGAGCAGTATCGCCGTCAGAGGGACTCCCCGGGCAAAGATGGCGACGCCACGAGGACGGGGGAGACGGTTGGCGCCGACACAGCCAAGGTGCTGCAAGCTATCACATGCCAGGACGCAGTAATGGCCTGCCAAACCACCCTCACAGCGAGAATAGAGGAGGTGAAAGTGGACATTTCCCTGCTAAGGCAAGACATCCAAAAGCTGAGGGAGAGAGTCACTGAGGCGGAGGTAAGGCTGGGTGCTGTGGAGGACTCTCCCCCCCCCCCCTTCAACACTCCTCTGAGGCCATGCAGCTGCAGATCAACCAACTCTTGCAAAAGCAAGATGACCTCGAAAATAGAACCTGAAGGTGTAACCTTAGGTTCATCGGCCTTCCCAAGGGGGTGAAGGGGAGAGACCCGCAAGACTTCCTTGAAAAACTGTTGTGCGATACTAATGGCAGGGAGGCGTTTTCCCCCCATGTTCGCCGTGGAACGTGCAGACCGCATGTCGGGCAGGCCGCCACCAGCTGGGGCACCTCCTCGCACATTCATAGCGAAGCTCCTCAATTTCAGGGACAGAGATGCCATCCTACGCCTAAGCAGAGAGAAGGGCAACATCCCCTTTGACAACAAGATGGTGGCTGTTTTCTCGGCTGAGGTCCAACGCAAGCGCAAAACCTTCATGGAAGCCAAGCGGCGCCTAAGCATCAAACACCTGAAATACGCCATGTTGTTCCCGGCCTGTCTCCGTGTGGAGGGAGAAGACCGGGCACACTTCTTCGATGATCCTGAGGTCATTGCATGGCTAGAGCGGCAGGAAGAACGCAGATAAGTGCCTCATTTGCTTACTAAAAGATTTCAGTGCCTTTACCCTGCAGTTCATCCCATTTTCATCTGCGGGGAATTTTTGCTCCCTGGGTTTCTCCCCCCCCCACGTTGAGGGGGTTCTCCCCATTTGTTTCTGTTTGCCTCCGTGGGGTGGGCATCCCCCCCAACTTTTGTTTCTCCCTTATGCCTGAGATGGCCTTCCCTTTCTACTTTGTAATGGTGGGGGCACCACCTTGCATACTGACATTGCTCTCTGATACCCGGTGCCCCGACAGCCATATACCTGCAGAGGCTGCGAACTTAAGCTACAAGGCCCCCCGCGGGGAATGCTGCGACTATTGGCCTGCAATGCCTCTCACTGTGCTTCTTCCCCTATACACACACTGCTTGTTCCTGCATCGGAGGGGCGGGATGCCCACTATACCTGACCGCTCGCACAGCGCCTAGGGGACCCTGACAGGGTGGTTGCTACTTTTGTTTTATTTTCTTTGTTTTTTCTAAAGGAATTTTGTTCCCCCTTGTTGACTCCTTCCTCCGGTGGAGGGGAGCAATCTGCATAGAGGCTCGCAATGGACAGCGAGAACAGTCCTATGATGTGCCATAGCACACAGCAAAGTTTCGCCCCACCTGCAGCAACCCACGACCAGGACTGGAGGGGTTCTGCCATTATCGCAGTGCAGGCCTCCCAGGCTTGGTCTGTCCACTTACCATCTAAGACGCGGTTGGTGGTCAGTTTATTTTTGCTATTAAGTGTTTTTACTACGTTCTGGATGCTGCTCTTGCCATGTTGGCAGTTGAGGGTACACGCCCGCACCAGTTGGGGACAGTGCAGGGCAGGGTGGGGGGATGGGTGGGTTCAATTGTTCTACGTTTGTTTTGAACTTTTAGCAAAACTGTTTTAGGTGGTATCCAGATGTGACTGTGCCTGTGTGTAGAAGTACTTGAACGTGGTCCTTATTTGTTACAGATTGTAATTGAGTGTTGTCTGAATCCTGGAGTTTCATATTCCTCATGTCTCACCCCATGGCCACACTGAAGTTTAATTGGAACGTTCGTGGGATGAGAGACCCAATCAAGCGATCTGCGATTTTTGCAGTGCTCAAAAAACAGAGGGTGGATGTGGTGGTTCTGGTGGAGACACATGCAGAAGGCCCAGTCCAGAGAACACTTAGACGTTCGTGGGTGGGCTGGGGATTCCACTCAATCCACACTTCTCAATCCAGAGGGGTCTCGCTGTTGGTTGCCAAGACGTCTCAATTTGAACTCCAGGATTCAGTACTGGACCCGCAGGGCAGATATGTTTTTTTTAAAAGCGAAACTATATGGGGATGTGTTACTACTGATGGCATTCTATGTCCCACCTCCGTTTCAATCCACTATTCTGATTGCTGGGTTTGATTTTATGGCCCTTCACCCTGATACGCCAGCGGTCTGGCTAGGCGATTTTAATAACGTGCTAGATCCATCCCTGGATAGAATGGCTGTACCCTTGGCCGCGCCGGTGACGTCACGCCCCATGAGATTCGCGAGGCTCCTCAATCTAGTTGATACGTGGAGGTGCGGCCACCCCATGGACAGAGCATACTCCTGCTTCTCGGCCTTGCATCAATGTCCCGTATAGATTTAATACCAATTTCTAAATCCCTTCTCCCTAGGCTGAGGGATGCAGGATTTTCCCCCAGATCCCTCTCTGATCATTGCCCTTGTTCGGCGGAATTGTCACTACCCCAGGCCCGTCCACCGCCTTTGTGGTGGTTAAAACCATTCTGGCTAACCCTGCTCCCAGAGGATGCAGACTTGGCGACGGAATGGGAACAGTACTTTGATAGTAACTGACTGCTTCACCGCAGGCGGTCTGGGAGACTTTTAAACTACATGCACGCATGACACTCTCGTCCCGTATAAATACCCTCAAAAAAACATCCGCTGAGGCGCTAGATTGGGCCACGGAGCTTGTTCTTGCAAAAGAGGGGGAGTTCTCAGATAACCCGACCGCTGACTTTGCTGTACCTCAAACTCTGTTCTAAGACAGTTGACCAACTACACTATGAGAAGTCGAAGCGTAAGCTCTTCTTTCTTAGACAACGTTCGTTTGAGCACAGTGAGAGAGCGGAGAAGTTACTCGCTTATTTGGTGCACTGTGAGGAGAGGCCCCCGGTGGCGATTTCCCTTCGCTCTCCGGGCGGCGACCTCGTGACTGACCCGAGGCAGGTGACTTCTATGTTTAGGGATTTTTTTTCCTCCCTATATGACACAGTAGCCCCTGACGGTGACTGTCAGAAGAATTTCTCGCTGATCTATTGATCCCTCGACTGAGGAACAGGCACAGACATTGGAAGAGCCACTGACGGCGGATGAAATATCCAACGCGCTGGCTGGACTGCCAAAATCCAAGGCGCCAGGCTCAGGTGGCTTGCCATCGGAGTTCTACTCTGCCTACGCTGATACATTGGCTCCTAGACTTATTGCCCTTTATAACTCAATTTTTGACAGCTCTGAACTCCCGCCCTCAATGAGGGAAGCCACCATAGTACTGATCCCCAAGCCTGGGAAAGGACCCCCACCTGCCAGAATCATATCGCCACCATCTCCTTGCTTCAGGTAGACATCACAATATTGGCCAAGGTGCTTGCCCTCCGCCTCAACGCAGTGATCCTGTCCCTAGTACATGCCGATCAGGCGGGCTTCATGCCTGGTCGGAACACCTACTTCAACCTCAGAAGATTAATTAACCTTCAGGCAAAACATGACAATCCGGGATCTAGAATAATCGTTGCTTGGATACTGCCAAGGCATTCGATTCGGTGGAGTGGCGGTACCTTTGGACCTGCCTTGCAAAATTGGGCTTGGGCCCCAAATTCATCAAATGGGTACAGCTCCTCTACCAGGCACCGGTGGCCAGGGTTCTGGCCAACGGCTGGCCCTCGGACCAATTTCCCCTGCATTGAGACAAGGCAGGGCTGCCCCCTGTCGCCGCTGCTTTATGCACTGGCGGCAGAGCCACTCGCGATTGCCATACGCTCACACCCAGGTATAACGGGACTACGGAGGGGGTGGAGGAGAAGATTAGTATCTACACGGACGACACCCTTCTATACTTAGATGACTCTGATAACTCCCTTCCACTGGCTCTGGCCCTGATGGCGCCGAAGCGCTCTCTCAGAACTCTGGATCAATTGGGACAAGTCACAGATACTCCCTCTCGATAGCTACCCACCGCCCAGAGATAGGGCCCTCCTCTCATTACACCACCCAGAGATAGGGCCCTCCTTTCATTACAGAGAGTAACTGAAATTAAATATTTGGGGATTCGGACCACTAGAGACCCGGAAGATTATCTTTTTGAATGTCACGCCACTGTACGACATGCTGGGAGTCTCCCACTGGGAGTCACTGGTCCTATAAATCTAGTAAAAAAATGGTTCTATTACATGGTGTGGCATTCTCCGGTGTACCTGGTGCTCAGATGCTTCAGATCACTGGAAGCTCTCCTCAAACCGTTCTTCTGGGGCACTGCCTGACACAAACTCCCTTGGCATAGACTTAAGAACCCGACTGACCTTGCCGGACTGGCACTCCCTGACATTAACGCATATTATTTGGCTGCCCAGCTTTCACAGTTATTTCATGTGGATAAGGTAGACAGGGTCAGGTTCCTCCGCTTCTTATGCTCCACTTGGACCCAGGCCACAGAGGACCCTTTAGTAACAATAGTGGGAGGAGTTAGACCTTCAGGAGAAGGTCTAACCTTCAGCTATGATTAAGCATTGAGATCAATGCGAAACACGTCAGCCATTTTCCCTGCTGTATGCTGTGAATTTTTCCATTAATAAAGAGCACGTCTTTTTTCAAGACTATTTGGAGTGCGGCTGTCCATCTTCTTCCCTATCTGCATGTTCTGTGCATTGCCAGCACCCATTTGGTTCCTGAGCAGACAGTGATTGCCTGGAGGTGCTCACCTGGAGCGGCGGTTTCCTCACCTGTAGACCTTCAGGAGACCGCTACACATTGCTATATCACTATAGGAAAGTGTGAAGTGTGGCCTCAGACAGACTCCACATTGCGTCCCCGCATGGCTATACCCCCCTGTGGCACAATGCGGCCCTGCCCAAATTGAATGTTCCCTGGGACACTGAGGCGTGGAGCTCCAGGGAGATATATAATCTGTCCCACGTCACCAGGGGTGGAAAACTGAAGTCCTTTGACACATTGCAAACCGAGTACAATCTACCTGATCACATGCTCTTCCGGTACGCTCAGCTACGCCATGCATTCCATGCTCAGTTTCCTCAGGAAGACTTATCTTTAGCAGATAACCCCCTTGATGGCAGCAATCAAATACCCAGACCCCAAAAAGTTGATCTCAATTCCACACTATGTTGACTCTTCTGGGGGCGACCACGTCGGCCTATGCATTGAAATCACGATGGGAGGGAGAGGTGGGCGCCCTGGAGAATGATGAGTGGAGCAATGCTCTGAATGCATGCAAACTCGTATCCCCTAAACTATCGGACCGCCTCACACCAACCTTTTTTGTAAACAGAGCCTACCTCACGCCCCTTAGGGTATCTAGATACAAGAGGGGCTTCCCCACTGCCTGCTTGATGTGTGGCCAGGCTCTGGGCAACTTTTATGGAGCTGTAATCATATACTGTTTGTATATCCTATTGTTTCTGTATTTGCTCAATAAAGCTTTTTAAAAAATAAATAAAAAGAATTTTAGAAATGTCTAAATATATTAAAAGAGAAAAAAAAATGAATTTCAAACATGTACTTAACCACTTAAGCCCCGGACCAATATGCAGCCTAAAGACCCAAGGTGTTTTTACAGTTCGGGACTGCGTCGCTTTAACAGACAATTGCGCGGTCGTGCGACGTGGCTCCCAAACAAAATTGGCGTCCTTTTTTCCCCACAAATAGAGCTTTCTTTTGGTGGTATTTGATCACATCTGCGGTTTTTAGTTTTTGCGCTATAAACAAAAATAGAGCGACAATTTTGAAAAAAAAGCAATATTTTTTACTTTTTGCTGTAATAAATATCCCCCAAAAACATATATAAAAACATTTTTTTTCCTCAGTTTAGGCCGATACGTATTCTTCTACCTATTTTTAGTAAAAAAAATCGCAATAAGCGTTTATCGATTGGTTTGCGCAAAATTTATAGTGTTTACAAAATAGGGGATAGTTTTATTGCATTTTTATTTTTTATTTTTTTTTTACTACTAATGGCGGCGATCAGCAATTTTTTTCGTGACTGCGACATTATGGCGGACACTTCGGACAATTTTGACACATTTTTGGGACCATTGTCATTTTCACAATAAAGAATGCAATTTAAATGCATTTTTTGCTGTGAAAATGACAGTTGCAGTTTGGGAGTTAACCACAGGTGGCGCTGTAGGAGTTAGGGTGCACCTAGTATGTGTTTACAACTGTTTGGGGGTGTGGCTGTAGGAATGACGTCATCGATCGTGTCTTCCCTATAAAGGGAATGACGCGATCGATGCGCCGCCATAGTGAAGGACGGGGAAGCCGTGTTTACACACGGCTCTCCTCGTTCTTCAGCTCCGGGGAGCGATCGCGACGGAGCGGCTATAAACAAATAGCCGCGCCGTGGTCCCGGATCGCTCCCCGAGCGGACCCGACCTCCGCATGTAGCGGGGGGGGTCCCGATCGGACCCCCCACCCGCTAATAGGCGAGGACGTACCTATACGCCCATGTGCCTGTACGTGCCATATTGTGGACGTATATGTACATGCGGTGGTCCTTAAGTGGTTAAAGGATCACTAAAGGAATTTTTTTTTTTTTGCTAAAATGACTGTTACAGGGTATAGAGACATACAAGTTAACTGATTCCTTTTAAAAATAGATTAAATTCTATCATATAATGTGCCTCTAGTTTCACTTTCGGTTTTAAACTGGTTTCATGTTTATGTGAAGTAAAGAGACCCACATAACAAAAACAAACAAATCCAGGGCAGTGTTTTGTTTTTAAAATGAATCTGATTGGTTCTGAGGAGTTTTAGACACACAGCTTAGACCACAGTGAGAAGCTCCCATGAGATTTTTCATAAGGAGCCAGACAAGCAGGAAGTGTGGAGATCACAGCAGAATTACAGCTACTTCAAAGCAAAAACGAACAATGAGGACATGAAACCAGGACTGCAGTAAGGTAAAGGAAGCTATTTAGCTGGAAAAAAAATGTTCTTTAGTGATCCTTTAAGTACAGACTCTTCGAGTACTTCACATTTGCCAGCAATTACAGCCTCTGGTCTTTTTGTTTATGACGGAACAAGCTTTGCACACCTGGACTGGGGGATTTTATGCCATTCTTTGCAAATCTTCTCAAACTCCGTCAGGTTGGATGGGGACCAGCAGTAAAACAGACATTTGGAGGTCTCTCCAGAGATGTTCAATAGGCTTCAAGTCATGGCTCCTAGTTGGGCCACTTTAGGACATGCACAGAGTTGTCCCTAAGCCACTCCTGTGTTGTCTTGGCGGTGTGCTTAGGATTGTTGTCATGTTGAAAAGTAAACCTTCAGCCCAATCTGAGGTCGCAACACCCCCACGCTTCACTTTTGGGATAGTACAGGGCAGGTGATGAGCAGTGCCTGGTTTCCTCCAGATAGAATGTTTAGAATTAAGGCCAAAACAGTTCAATCTAGTTTTATCAGACCAGAAAATCTTGTTTCTCAGTCTGAAAGTTCTTCAGGTGCTTTTTTGCAAACTCCAAACAGGCTTACATGTGTTTTGCACTGAGGAGAAGCTTCCATCTAGCCACTCTGCCATAAAGCCAAGATCAGTGGAGGGCTGCACTGATTGATGGTTGTCTGTCTGTAACTGTGCCCAATCTCCACATAGGATTCTCTGGCATTCAGTCAGGGTTAGAATCAGGTTCTTGGTTACCTCTCTTATTAAGGCCCTCCCTTCCCCGATTGCTCAGTATGGCTGGGAGGAGTCCTGGTTGTGACAAACTTCTTCCATTTAAGAAATTTTGAAGGCTGCTGTGCAGCAGAAGTTTTTATGTCGCCTTCCCCATATCTGTGCCTTGCAATAATCCTGTCTGAGGTCTACGGGGAGTTCCTTTGACCTCATGGCTTTTGGTCTGATACAGTATGCACTGTCAGCTGTGAGGCCTTTTAGAGAGGAGAGGCCTGTGCTATTCCAAATCATGCCCAATCAATTTGATTTACCACAGGTGGACTCCAACCAAAAGGTGTAGAAACATCTCAGAACTAAGAAATGTGAGTCACCCGAGCTAAATTATAAGGTGTTGTTGCAAAGGGTCTGAATATGTATGCCGATGTGATTATTCAGCTTTTCCTTTTTGATACATTTGCACACATTTCTAAAATTCGGTTTTCACTTTGTCATGACGGTGTGTAGATGAGAATTTTTTTTATTTAACCACTTCCATACCGGACCAATTTTGGCACTCTCCCACAAGTAAAGCTCTTTTTTTTTTACTAGAAAAATCACTCAGCACCCCCAAACATAACGGGCCAGATTCAGACAGCGGCGTAGTTTTGTCCCGGCGTAGCGCATCTCATATGCGCTACGCCGACGTAACATTGAGAGGCAAGCTGAGTATTCACAAAGCACTTGCTCCCATATTTACGCCGGCGTAACGTAAATTGGCCGGCGTAAGCCCGCCTAATTCAAATTAGGAAGGTAGTGGGAGTGTTGTATTATAATTAACCGTGACCCCATGTAAATGAATGGCCGATCGAACGGCGCATGCACACGCATGCTCAGAATCACGTCGCAAATACTCCCTAAGATACGTTGGCTAAATGCTTTCGATGTGAACGTAACCTATGCCCAGCCCCATTCACGTACGACTTGCGCAAACTACGTAAAATCCGACGGCTGTTCCGACGTCCAAACCCTAACATGACTTACCCCTGCTTTATGAGGGATAACTTTACGCCGGACGTACGCCTTACGTAAACGGCGTAGCTTATTGCGACGGGCGCAAGTACGTTCGTGAATCGGTGTATCTAGGTCATTTACATATTTGACGCGTAAATCAACGGAAACGCCCCTAGCGGCCAGCGTAAATATGCACCCAAGACACAACGGCGTAAGGAGACTTGCGTTGGTCGGATCAAGCCAAAATTCAGGTGTATCTGGTTTCCTGAATACAGCGCATTGATAAGACGGCGCATCCTACAACTTACGCGGCGTATCAACAGATACATCGGCGTAAGTTGTCTGCGAATCCGGCCCAACATATTTCTCTTTAGTAGACACCCTAGGGAATAAAATGGTGGTCAATGCTACTGGGGAATCGAATGGAGCTTGAGGTAATGTCCTACGGGCTCCATACGATTCCCCAGTAGGACGGGTGTCTGTTTTGTGCACCGGCCGGCACACCAGACTTCTAGGCCTATTTGATCTGCAATATTATGGTTCATGTCTGCTATTGGATGGGGAGTTACTGCCCAAGAATCAGATTTGTATTGGCTGTTTTTCTGGAGTGAGCCTCTTGATTACATTATTGATCCTCTGTCACAGGGGATCATAGCAAGCTGGTAAGAAGTAATTTCTGCTGATTGGTGGAGGATTCAACACATTTTTGGACATATTTTACCAATATATGGACTTTTTGCACTGAGCACTGGTGTTCATTATATTATTTGGGGTTCATCAGTATCAATTATTTATGGAAGTTATTTTTCAGGGAGTTTTGGATCAATCATTTTTGAGCTATATTTATTGGTTCATTATTAATTTGATATTAACAAATTTGTTTATTTCTCACAGCATTTATTCATGTTTTAATTCACCTTATATTATTGATACGAGTTGGTGTTATTTATTGTATTCATCACAAGCCTGATTTGGGTACCATTTCTTTGATTTATTTTGCCAATTTTTTTGTTAATTTACAACAAATGGTTAGGGGGCTAGCGCGATTTATTCTTCTTTCCACTGTATATCAGGGCCCAGCAGCTAAAGGGTTAAATAAATGTGTATGTGATAGTAAAATTTAGTTATGCATAAACAAATCACTGTTGTCTTTGACACTGCATGTATTCTGGATCTAGCACACTTAGGATGTACTCACCTGCATAGCTATTAAAGCATGTTTGTGGTGCAGGTATGTTCGTCAAGTCTTCATAGTAGGATGGAAAATCTGGAAATGTCACCGAATATGCCACTGTAGTGAGACCATAAGATAGAGGCATAATATTCTGGCTGAAGGGTAGCATGTTTCCTGTATTAAACTGAAACATGGAGCCCTATTAAAAGAGACTTGTGATTTATAACACACGCTTAACATGGGCTCCTGCAAATCAAAAATGCAGTTCTATTGTTTTAAGGCCATAAAATGTACATAATGTGTTAGATGTTTATTGATCAAAAAAAAAAAAAGAAAAGTTACAGTTACTAGATAATTACAATCAAAAACACAAAAAAATAAAATAAAATGGTAACTGGTATTTAAGAGCTATTGTTTTGGTCATTAATCCCCACCGACAGAACAAAATGCAAGAGACATCTTCACCTGTTGGACGGACAGCACTCTCTCAACAAAGTGGGTATTCAGACTTCAACCAGGAGAGGACTAGGCAGGAAACAGGTTAAAATTTTTAAACCGATAAAAAAAAAAAACTGTACAGTACCGCCCGGGGGGCGGTCCCTCTAGGTACAACCCCTCTCCCTGCATCTAGAAGCTCAGTTCGTCAAATAGCAGTACAAACAAAAAAGGAGGGGTGGGTGGTGTGTGCGTCCATGAACTCAGAGAAGGATTTTACGTTGAGTACAAAAATCCTATTTTCTCTTTCGTTAATGGGCGGACACAGCACTCTTGGCCAAGTGGGACGTCCCAAAGCAGTGTTAAAAAAAAAATGAGGGGTGAGAACAGCATTAAAAAACAAAACTACACCCAAACAAAAACCAGAGCTGCTCAACGGAGGAGGTGCAACTTTAAAACCGCTGCCTGCAAAACCTTGCGGCCGAAGGAAGCATCCAAAGATGGACTCAAAACAACCTTGTAAAATTTTGTGAAAGTGAACGGACGACCAAGTCGCCGCCTTACACACCTGGGAAACGGATGCTAGGTGTCGGAAAGCCCAAGAGGCACCCATTGCCCTGGTCGATTGCGCCGTGACAGGAAAGGGGGGCGCCCGCCCCTTTAGGGCATAAGCTTAGATCACGATCTGCCTGATCCACCTCGAAATGGTGGCAGACGAGACCGCCAGGCCATTCTTAGGACAAGCTACTGAAACAATGAGTCAGATCTCCGGAACGGAGCCGTAGAAGACAGGTACACCCGCAGAGCCTGGACAACATCCAAAAAATGCAACAGGCTCTTTTGGATACGACGGGCAAGGACACAAGGATGGAAGTACAATATCCTCATTGAGATGAAAGGCCGAAGCTACCTTAGGAAGAAAGGAAGGCTGCGGACGCAGCACTACCTTATCCTTGTGAAAGACCAGAAACAGGGCCTTGCAAGACAAGGCCGCCAGCTCAGAAACACGTCTGACGAAAGTAATAGCCACCAAGAAGACCACCTTCTGAGAAAGTGTCAGCAAGAGAATCTCCCAAATGTTCTCAAACGGTGGTTTCTGAAGCGCTGAGAGGACCAGGTTCAAGTCCCGCGGAGGACGGACCAGAGGGGCCACATGCCGAACCCCCTGTACAAACTTACTCATTAGCGAGTGAGCCGCCAAGGGTCTCTGAAAAAAGATCACCAAGGCAGAAATCTGCCCCTTAATCGTACTTAAGGCAAGCTTTTGGTCCAGCTCACGCTGTAAGAACAGTAGGACCCTGGAAACCAAAAAGGTACACGGACACCACCCCATCTCCTCACACAGAGAGATGCAAGACTTCCATGTGCGATGGTAAATCTTCCTGGAAGCCGATTTTCGTGCCCTCAACATGGCAAAAATCACTGAATGACAGGTCTCTGTCCCTCAACACCTGGCTTTTAACAGCCAGGCTGTTAAAGCAGGATGAAGTATGGGAACTTGCGACAGAAGGTCCTCTCGCAGCGGTAGATGCCAGGGAAGGTCTGCCACCAGACGCACTAGGTCGGCGTACCAGGGAGGCCAAGGCCAATCCGGACGCAACTAGGATCATTGGGATCCCTTCGACCTCCACCCTGCGAAGCAGACGTGGAAGAAGTTTGTTCCCTGGAGTGCTAACCCCTAACTAGGCTCCCGGCAATCACACACCCGGCCGCAATGGGTACTAGATATGGTATCCTAGGGACATTTGTTCAGTCTTCCCTAGTCTAAAGTCCCCTCCATCCTCTGCCACGGCCCCCATATTCTTACGAATTTTCCAATATTCCCTTGTCGGGTAAAATACACTCTTTCGTTTGAGATTGTTAATTTCATGGATGCAAGCCAGTTTACTACTGTCGGGGGGGGTCTGTGCCTGCCATTTTTGGGCTATCGTCTTACGTGCCTGAAAGAGGCATCTTAGTATAGCTTCCCCGCTGCCTTGCGGGACTCTTGTGTCCTCTATGCTCCCCAAGAGTCAGGTCCTAGCCACTGGGTCCAGGGATGTTCCAAATGCCTTGTTTATCCACTCTACTATTTCCACCCAGTAGCTATAAAGTTTGGGGCATTTCCAGACCATGTGTATTCGGTCCCCTTTCTCCTTACATCTCGGGCATTCATTATTTTGTTTCCACCCCAGTTTAAACATTTTATGCGGGGTATGATATACCCTGTGTATTAAAAACAAGTGGGACATCCTTTGCGCTGGCGCAATTGAGACCAGTGTGCCTTGTTGAAGGATCCTATCCCACTGTTCGGGTGATATTATTCCTAAGTCTCTTTCCCACGCTGCTTTACTCTTGGCTGGACCCCATCTGCTTATTGCACCAGTGCTCAAACTAATATATACTACTGATATTAAGCCCTTGGCAGTGCTTGCCTTGATTACCTTAAGGAGAACGGGAATCTGAGTCCATATAATTGGTTTAGAGCTAAATTGTGCTTGAATAGCGTGGCGAACCTGCAAGTATTTGTAAAATGTTTTGTTTGAGATATTAAATTCCCTTGTTAAATCTAAAAATGTTTTTAGGGTATTACCCTCGAACAAGTGGTTTAGTCGGGTAATGCCCCGACTCTTCCACTCGCTTGATTCTTCTATACCTGTTATTTCCTGGAGATTGTTATTTTTCCATAGGGGCGAAAACTCTGTTAGGCCATTATATCCCAGTAAGGTCTTCGTTATATGCCATATTTTAATAGTTAGTTTTATTGTTGGATGTTTGTGGGGGAAAAAGTGTGCCTCTAGAGCCTCCACCAGCAATTTGTGGGGGTTGCGTGACAACATCAAACGGCTAATAGAGCCATTACTCTCAGCGGTTCCGCACCCTGCCAAATGTTGCAATTGAGACGCAATAAAATATAGCTTTGGGTGTGGAACCGCCATACCCCCTTCTTTTACTGGTAATTGGAGTGTTTGCAAACTTATCCTGGCTTGGCCTCCTCTCCATATAAGTTCACGAAATAGAGAGTCTATATTTTTGAACCAGATATATCCTAACCATAAGGGTGCGTTGTGGAGGACGTATAATAATTGTGGCTGCCACAGCATTTTAATTAGGTTGCATCGTCCTGCTACGGACAGGGGAAGTCTTTTCCAAATATCGCATTTATTTTTCCACTTTAATAATAATGGGGCGAGATTTAACTTCGCGTATTGAGTGACATCTTGCGTTATCCAGATCCCTAGATATTTGAATTGTGTGACCACACTTAATTGAGAGGTGCATGGCGGGAGCTGAAAATCGGCTGGTTCCAGTGGTAGAAGGACAGATTTTTCCCAGTTGATTGTCAAAACTGTGAAATGACCAAAGTCACCCACAAGTTGCATCACTATCTAAGGTGGACTCAAAATCCGAGAGAAAACAAAATGTCGTCTGCAAATAATGCAATCTTATCTTCTCCTTGGTGTCTTCTAAATTCCATTATGTCCGACCTCGCCCTGGCCATTATTGCGAGTGGTTCCATGGCGAGGGCGAACAGAAGGGGAGATAGAGGACACCCCTGCCTCGTCCCTCTCTCCAGTTGGAAAACTTCTGACATCTCATTATTGATTTTAACTTTGGCTCTTGGCTCGCTGTATAGCAACTTGACCCATCTAATAAAGCGAGGTCCGATGCCAAATTTCTCTAGGCATCAAGAGATAGCACTGCTCTCGGTCTTGCATTATCCGTTGGTATTTGTATATTTAAAAAAGTTCTTATGTTCGTAGCTGTTGCCCTGCCTGGTATAAACCCTGATTGGTCTGGGTGGATGAGGCTACTAATAAATCTATTTAGACGCATTGCTAGGATTTTAGCTAGGATCTTAACGTCCGTGGTCAGCAAAGAGATTGGACGATAAGATGAGGGCAACAATTTGTCTTTCCCCTCCTTGTGGATTACTATGATCGTTGCTTCCAACATTGATCGGGGGAGTGTACCTCCGTTTTCAGCCCCCTCCAAAGCCTTCAGCAACTCTGGAAGCAAAATCTCGCCAAGTTTCTTATATACCTCTATAGGTAACCCATCTGGGCCAGGGGATTTTTGGTTTGGCATCTCTGCCACTGCTTGTTGGATCTCGCCTAAGGTAATTGGTGCTTCTAGGACCTGTCTATCCTCAACCGGCAAAGTGGGGACTGTTATTTTCTGGAAAAAGATTTGCATGGCTTCTCTCCCGGCCCCCCCTTTAGATCTATACAGTTCCTTATATTATTCTGCAAGCGTTTGTAGGATCACTTGACTGTCCATAGAGATTTCTCCCGCTATTGTCCTTATTGCTAGGATGTTTGACGGGGGGGAATTAGTTCTGCTCAGAAGCGATAAGATCCGCCCTACCTTCTCACCCTCGCCATACTGACATTGCCTTTGTAGGGTTCGCTTATTCTCTGCACTTCTCAGGGTAGCTGTTCTATACTCTCGCTGTTTTGTCAACCATGCTTCCCGCATGGCTGGATTGGGCTGTTCTATGAATCTCAGCTCTGCTTGAGTGGACTCACGAGCCAGCTTGCCCTCCTGCTCTCTCCCTTCTCTTTTTACCCTGGCAACCTCCTGAATTAGTAGGCCTCGCATGACGGCTTTCAAAGAGTCCCAAACTATTGCCGTTGATGCGGTTCCTGTATTAATGTATACATACTCTTTTAGTTTAACCTCCAAGGTTCCCAAGTCACCAATCAGCTCCAGCCATCCTGGGTTAAATTTCCATTCATTACGAGAGATTTTAACTCCAGTCTTTATTATTAGCACCAGAGGGGAATGGTCCGAGACTCCTCTGGGGCCATAATATATTTTCTTTACCCGGGGTATTACATCCTCGCTACCCACAGCCAAATCTATTCTGGAGAGTGTATGGTGGGAGCTGGAGTAGCAAGAGTATTGGCGATCCTGTGGAAAAAAAGTTCTCCATATATCCCTCATCCCTATTTCCTCCAAAAATCGAGCTAGTCGCCCCTCCCCTATTTTTTTCCCAGGAGGGAATCTATCCAGGCTTCTATCCAAGACCTCGTTGTAGTCCCCTACAGCTATCACCGGAACAGCTGTTTTATCGAGTATAAACTCTAAGAGCTTATGTAAAACCTCTAGCTTAAATGGTGGTGGGATGTACATATTGGCCAGCACGTATGGGCTATTTTCAATTAGGCAAGAAAGAAATATATAATGCCCTTGGTCATCTATCTGAGACTCAGTGCAGGAAAACGTCACACCCTTGCCCACCATTATACTCACCCCCCTTGAATAAGAGGAGTGCACCGAGTGAAACTGGGCTTGAAATTTGCGACTATTCAGCAATGGAACTGAGTCCTTAGTCATATGTGTCTCTTGCAGGCATATCAATCCCGGGATACTATCTTCCAGGAGTGACATAACTGCTGATCTCTTGATTGGATCCCCCATTCCTCTTACATTCCAAGAGGTGATGGCCAATATCCTGCATCTAGACAGATTGTCATAATAATAGAGCACTCAACTTTAGTCCGGCAGCATAGGTATATGGCCATCTCACTCCACTGTGTGAACCTGGTCGCCCAATGGCCTCCCCTCACTCACCCCTCCCATTTCCGCCCCCCCTAACGGCACAACTCTCAATTTGTATAATATACGTTTCCTAGCCCCACCCTTTAACCCCTGCCCTACCCTCCCTCCCACCTGCCCCCTTCCTACCCCGCCCTGCTGGGCACCCCTTGGGGACTTGTCTAGTGACCTCTCTACACTCCCTCACTCCCATCCTGTAGTCACACAGACGCGTGTCGCCCGCTCCCTCACTCTCTCTCCCAAAAAAAAAAGTAAAGACAGGCAGCAAGCCTGGAAGAGGAAAAGCAGTAACCAAGCCCCTCCCCCCTCCTTAACAATATGGTACCCCTCTTGTACCAGATCCCTGGTATACAACCCTATGAGGAAAAAACATTTTATTCATAAATCATAAATGTACATACAGTAGGTCACAGAGCAAACCTTAATTCAACATATCGCTATTTGTAACATTTACCCAAAGGTGCTAATTGTTTCTTACCAGTTACTAAAAATACCCCCGTGGGTTTTAATGTGAGTGTTACTATTTATATGACCAATATTCCCCCAAACGAAAGTGAGGGGGGGGAGCGATACCACAACTCCCAAAGAAGTAAATAAAGATTCTTTATAGTACCGCCTCTCCCCACCTCCGTGAGAGTTGGAGCATTGGACCTGTGAGGTATACCAATTTGCTTTCTGTGCTTCGTGATAAAAGTAATTACCACCCCCCTTTTCCCCCTCTTTTTTCTCCTTCCCCCTCTTCCCCTTTCTTAAATAATTAATTGCATAATAATGTTATCGTTAGGGCCCCATTACCGAGCTTCATAAATGCCTATACCCTGTGTCTATTAAATCTTGTAGAAATAAATACGTGAATGTCGCCAAGTGTCCATAAATAACTCGAGTAAACAAGAAAATAAAAAAAAAATATATATATATATATATATATATATATATATATATATATATATATATATATATATATATATATATATATATATATATATATATATATATATATAAAAACTTTGTTTCCCCACCTCCGTGAAAGTGAGAGTATTAATAGTGTTGGGTATACAAATATACTTGCTGTGCTTGGTATCAAAAAATTATTGCCATGCACCTTTATGTAATCGATCTCACAGTTATAATACTGACATTAGGACCCTATTACCAAGCTGTCGTTGATCCCTATACTCTGTCTGCCTAGTTAGACAAAAAAAAAATTATATATATATTTCTGGGGGAGAACAATAAAAGGTTTCCAAAGCACCAGAACCTCCGGACCGCTCATGAATTATTGAACCGTCTGTGGCCTGGTCCCTCTGCTTTGTTATCCTCCAGTATCATGTGTTTATTTTACCTTTACCGTGCCCTTTCCCTTCCCTCCCCTCTCCCTCCACTTAAGGAAACCTTATTTAGCCTTTGGACATTGTTTTGACTAGCTGGTCTGCATCTCCTTTTTCCTCCCCCCTATCTAAACAGTCCCTGATGACGGGACTAATGTCCAAGTCCAAAAAGAAAAAAGGGGGAGAGAGAAAAAAAAAAAAAAAAGGGGAAGGGGGGGGCAAAAGAAAGGGGGGGGGGGAGTTCTCTCTTCCTCTTCTTCACTTCTTTCTTGATTATATGGGCTTTACGCGTTCATCACTGGGGAGCTATAGGACTATAGCGCCGATTTATTTGTCTCCAGCCAATCAGAGACTTCCATTGGGTCATTGAAAAAGATAGTCCTACCCAGAGTGACTATTCTAAGGCGAGCCGGATATAAAAGAGCATAGGTGATTCTATATTTCTGAAGAGACTTAATTGGTATAAACTCAGCTCTCCATTTCTGTAGATCTGGTGAGAAATCGGGGTATATTGAAACTCTTGCTCCATTATATATGAGGTCCCCCATCTCCCTGGCTTTCTGTAGCATGGTCATCTTGTCAGTGTAGTTAAGCAACTTTAGTAGCATAGGCCTTGGATGCTTCCCCTGCTGGATTACCTTAAATGGGACCCTGTGGGCCCTTTCAATAGAGAAGAAGGGCGAGAAACTATCAGAGCCAAAAATTTCACTACACCAGTTCTCCATAAAAGTGATGGGATTTGTGCCTTCACATTGCTCTGGGAGGCCTACCACTCTCACATTGTTTCTCCGAAGTCTGTTTTCCATTGCGTCCAACTTGGCCGCTTGGAGGTCCGTTAGCTCCTGTAGCCCCTTAAGTTCCCCCTGCAATGGGAACAGCATGATTTCCACTATGCTTAACCTCTCCTCTAGCGCATTCGTTCTTGCAACAGTCCTATGTAGCTCTTGGCTCATGGATATCAATTCCTCCTTTAAACTCTTTAACTGGGTATCAAATTTTACCATATAGCCCTTGCATGAGTTAACTGTGCACAGAACCTCTATTTAGGTAGCTTCCCCTTCTGTTGTCAGACCGGCTATGGAGGGGTCTATTTCACCAAATGATACGGTAGTAATCGATGAATTTACAGTCCCGGATACCTCACCCCCCGATCCTTTGGTACTCACGTTTTTGGTGCATGCTGTACCAGTAGTGCTACTGGGTTTTATGGCTGTTTGACCCTGGCTCCTTCTATCATGTGGTGCCCCCATCTGCGACTTGAGTTGAGCTGTGACTGTAGGTAGCTGGCCTTTAGCTGGTGAGTTTGAAGAGAGTTGCACAGATCGCTCCATCTTTGCAGCGGATGCCTGGGTGTTTTTCGCTGACCTTGTAGAAGACATTCCTTCCTGCAATTTGGGGGCGTTGGGCATAATAAACCTTCTTGTATAAGCGATGGCAACAGGTGACAAATAGTCCACAAGTGTCGCTGGTATGTATAGTAAAGCCGTTATATCATAAAGTGTGGTGAAATATAGCTGTAGATGACAGAATCTCCAATGGGCACCGCTATGGAGCAGGAGGGTCGGGGGTCAGCGGTCAAGCTGTATTCTGCAGCCTTTGATGCGCAGCACTTAGAGCAAGGAGTAGTGCAGGCAAAAAAATAAATAAAAAATAAATAAAAAAATTGCTATGTTTTACAAGGCACAAATCTCCAGCTAAAGAGCCAAAGGGACCAGTGAATATAGCTCTGTCCCCTTATATTGATTTTAATGTAGGTTTTTTTTTTTAGTGCAGGTTTATTGTCCAGGGGATGTGTTCTGCAAGCTTGTTACAACGTGCCCCAGAAGTTTGGCAACAAAGGAACAGGCATAGGAAATTCTTTTTTTTTACAGACCAAAAGACCTCTGGCAATAGCACTTTGGGGGCAGCAGACAATAGGCAGTAAGTCAGTCAGTCCTGCAGGGTCCACACTAACCCTCACTCTATCCAGGGCGCCGTTTCCACGTTGGTGCACGGCTAGCTAGCTCCCCGAGATCTCGCGGCTCCCCGAGATCCCGCGAGACTTCGGGGTACCTCCGTAGGCTCTGAAGCTTGCTTCCCCTGCTACCAGCCGGGGATCCGACCCCGCTCTGGCACCACAAACCAAGCTCCGCTGCCGCCGCGCCTCCTCGCCAATCCACGCCCGCTCACTACTCTCCGGGTAGGAAGAGGGGGGCGCAGTCACGCTGGAACAGGGAGAGGACGAGAGAGGCTGCGATGCTCGGCGGGGACACAGAGCGCAGACACGGTCAGGCTCCAATCACTAGTAATCACTGGTAAGGCTTCACATGCTTCACATGCTTCCAATGCTGCCGTAGAAAGGGGGGAGGTATCACTCGGGTCCTGTGGCCATCAGGAGTCGCTTACGCTTCCATGCAATAGCAGGGGAATCGGGGAGAGAGAGCAGAGGTACACACGCTCACTCACTCCACCATACTCTCCTACGTCCGGTCACGCCCCCCCAGACACACCCTCCTCTAGTTCCGAGCTTGACGTGGCCCTCAGAAGGTCGTCCCAGAAACCGATAGGGGAGAGCCACAAATTAATAGTGATCCTCCCCGACCACAAAGCTCAGGAATCTCTGATGTCTGGTGCAGATGGGGACATGCAAGTATGCGTCCTCGATGTCCAAGGACGCCAGAAAGTCCCCCGGATGTAGAGTCGCGACAACAGAGCGAACTGACTCCATCCTGAATCTTTGCACTCTCACAAAGCAATTGAGGGCTTTGAGATCCAGGATTGGACGGACCCCATCCTTCTTTGGCACTACGAATAGGTTCGAGTAAAACCCTTGAAATCGTTCCAGCGACGGAACAGGTTTGATCACCCCACGTGCCAGCAGATCCTGAACCACCCCGAACAGGGCTTCCAGACACGCCAGCTGGAGGTTGGAGGGAAAAAATCTGCTTGGTGGACAAGTGGGTTATGTTCCCCGTTTACATGAGAGGACTAAGCAGAAACAAGATAATTAAATACATGTTACATTACCAAGTTGAACAGCCCCCGCCCAGGGGGCGGTCCCTCCAGACATAACCCTCCTCACTGCAGCATGCAGCCTCAGTTCGTAACAAGCAGTACAAACCTAAAAAAGGAGGGGTGGGAGATGTGTCCGTCCATGGACTCAGAGAAAAGGATTTTACGGTGAGTACAAAAATTCCTAATTTCTCTTATCGTCCATGGACGGACACAGCTCCTTAAATCTTGACAAGTGGGACGTTCCCAAGCAGTGTCAAAAACAAGGGGTGGGAAATATATCAGTAAAACCAATTTTAACTTCACCCCAAAACAAACTCAAATATATACAAGGTACCCAACAGGCACCTTAGAGAATAAGGTTACCTGTGGGTAACAGAGGCTACTATAGGCAGAACAAGGACTATACTCAGATATATGAATGTATACATTTTAATAGACACAGGTAATGTCGCTACAAAACATAGTAAAAGGTAATCTATATACAAATACAGTATTAAATGTGGTGAAACTAATTATCTGAACAGAGATACACAAAATATGGCGCATCAAAATGAATTTCTTGTGGACTTACTCCAGTTTGCATTGGCTAACAATTTCTTCCAATTCTCTACACGGTACTTTCAACAGATCAAAGGAACCTCAATGGGGGCGGCCTGGGCTCCGGCCTATGCCTGTCTCCATCTGGGACTATGGGAGGAGGAAGATGTCTTTACCTTGCCACAATATCAAGACCACGTGCAAACGTGGCTAAGGTACATAGATGACATTTTTGTCATCTGGACAGATGACATCGACTCCTTCCATAGGTTTTTTGATCAGCTAAACAGCAATGAGCAGAATATTCACTTAACCTATACTGTGGATAGGAACCTGATTCCCTTCCTTCATTAGAGTAAAGCGAAACTGCTCCGAAAAATCTGATTATGAGACAGAAAGCAAGGAACTTTATGTGAGGTTCCGTGAAAGAGGCTACTCGCATAAACAAATTTAATATGCAAAGAAGAAAGCTGCCCAATGGAGCAGAAGTAGCCTACTCTCTATGAAACCCAAAACGCTGGAAGGAAGCAGCAGTGACTCAAACCCAGTGAGGCTCATTACTATGTATGGTCACCAGTGGGAGAATGTCAGACACCTGCTTGAAAAACACTGGGGTATTCTGACTGGCAACAAGATGCTCTCTAAACTTGTAGGAGCAAGTCCTAAAATGGTGGCCCGTAGAGCCAGGAATCTGGGTGACCTTTTGGTTCACTCTGAATTCACCAAACAACCGCAGACTTCTTGGCTATCAGAATACCCTTACAGCACTGGGATGTTCCCGTGCTCTAAAATGCCAGGTATGCCCATACGTGGACAGAACTAAAACCTTCTGTGACGCAAAGGGCGAGAAAAGCTACGAGATCAAGGGGCTTATTAACTGCGCGACGGAAAAGGTCATCTATATGCTCACCTGCCCCTGCCCTAAAATATATGTGGGGAAAACCAAAAGGCAACTTAGGGTGAGGATAGGTGAACACCTTAGGGACATCAAAAATGAGGAAAAAGAGGAGGAAAAAAGGAGAAAAGAATAGGACACACAGAAAAGTACCATGAAAGCCCAATAGCAAGGCACTTTCTACAACACCATGGAGGTAGACCTGACGGCCTTAAAATTAAAGGCATCTATACTTTAAGGCTACCTGCAAGGCGAGGTGATTTCGATAAGATTTTACACCAAAAGGAAAAGTGGTGGATATACACTTTAAAATCACTGGCCCCCCTGGGAATCAATACTGAAATGAGCATGCAATCCTTTTTGAACAACAACAATACCTCGCCTCTCTAAAAAAAAAGTTAAAAAAAAAAAAAACTCCCCCCCTCTCTCTCTTTTGTCCCCCAACCAACAGTATTCTCACTGGGATGTTATAACCTTGTCATGCTCAACCCTGGGACATCTGCATATTCCCGACAGACTCTACCATGGGAGCGACACCTAGTGGGGATCTGAGACCTCTTTCATGTTCCTTATGACAGTAAAATGTCATGCTCCCTTAATTTATATTACAACTTTGATTCTGATAATGCTGAACAAGAAATCTATACTGCTTTTGCCCCCTTTTTTCTGGCCCCCCCTAGAGAACATTACGTTACTTACTTTTTTGTTCTATGTTGAGGTGTGTTGTGTGTATGTTCTTGGTTTATGGTCCCCCATATATATCAGATTGATGTAACATTGCATGTCTCCTCCTTCCTCTCCCCCCTTGTTTTGAGGAATGAATTAGACTCCAATAAGGATGACTGATCAACACAGTGAACATATCCATACACATCCCATATTATGTAATCATGAAGTTTGATACATCTTTGATACGGCTACCTGAATGCATATCCTGAAGGAACGCATTAGACTTTACAAACAGTATACGATCCAATCAACGACACTCTGTTTAAAGATTGAGAACGTATGGTTCAGAAAAGTGGGCGTGCATAGTACGAGATAAAAAGGAGTGATGCACGGCCCCTTTTCAAGTGTCCAGACGAAGCTACGCAATCCAATTGCGAAACGCATTGACGTCACAGCACCCAGACGTTCGACACGCCCCCCTGTCAGCTGGGGACGGGTGAAGGAGGGAGCGACGGCTCGATCTGAGGAAATAGTTTGATACGCCGGCTACCGCTGACTACCATCAGCCCATACCATACATGCCAGCACGCTAACACGCCAAACAGGCAGAACGCCAGGCAGGAAGCCGACACCAAGAAGAGCAATCCACACATATGTGGGGCAGTCCTTGGCGTGTTTGCTTATGACGCTGTGCATTAACAGGCAAGGTAGTTCAACCAGGGATCAGCCTGACATTACCTCGTACCCAAGAGGCACTTTCAACATCTTTTTGGAGGATCCTTGGTGCGGTAAAAATCTTTATCCATGGACTATGTAAGACTGTTTCATGTTTACATTATCTAGATCTAAGTTTCTCAACACATGACTTGATCTCACCACTCTATATATATTAGAGGATTGGAGTCACCTTTCATCAAGAACTTACTTTGTTTACATCCATGACCATGGTTGCCCAGTGAGACTACATAGACTAATTCAATGACCCACATGATCCTTCATCAATTCTGATCGGGAATTTTTCTTGTAGCCACACATCTCATCACCACGATATTTCCACTTTCATTTTTGGGACTTGTAATCATCAGCATAGGGCATAATTCACCCCATTGGGTGGGCTCTTTCATTTGATTCATCTACAGGTTTCCATCACGATATATATCTGGCGGCAATATCTTTGTTTCCCATGACCTTAGCGGCCTGCTCCCCCCTCCCCGCAGTGTCACCTCTGTTTGTTCACCTGTATTTTGATTATTATTTATTCTTTAAATTCATTTGGGTTCATTATTCCCCATTGTGAACCACAACAGCGGTGACATGTCACGTCCGGACTGTCTGTCTATATTTGTTGTATGCATGTCATTGTCCTGTTTGTATGTCTGACCTTTGCACATCATTCCTCTTATGTGCATCTCTGTTCAGATAATTAGTTTCACCACATTTAATACTGTATTTGTATATAGATTACCTTTTACTATGTTTTGTAGCGACATTACCTGTGTCTATTAAAATTTATACATTCATATATCCGAGTATAGTCCTTGTTCTGCCTATAGTAGCCTCTGTTACCCACAGGTAACCTTATTCTCTAAGGTGCCTGTTGGGTACCTTGTATATATTTGAGTTCGTTATTTGGCTACGGCAAAACCCCTCCATCCCTCGGGGGGGGCGTGTCTACTCAGTTTAGTTGCTATAAAGTACACTTAGGTCCATGCATGGGATGCAATCCTTTTGTTTTGATCACCCCAAAACAAGCAGAGCTCAACAGAGGAGGTGCAACTTTTAACAGCCGCCAGCAAAAACTAGCAGCCGAAAAAAGCATCAGAAGATGCACTCACAGCAACCATGTAAATTCTGGAAAAAGTGTAAACGGACGAGCAAGTCGCCGCCTCGCACACCTGTGAGACCGACGCATGATGTCGAAAAAAACAAAAGAAAACAGGAAGCACCAATTGCCCTGGTCAAAAGTGCCGTGACCGGAAAGGGGGGCCCGCACCTTAATAGCATAGGCCTGTATGACAGCCTGCCTGATCCACCAAGAAATGGTGGTAGACGAGACCGCCAGGCCCTTTTGAGGACCAGACACTGACACAAAAGAGTCAGAGCTCCGAAACTGAGCCGTAGCAGGCTGGTACACCCGCAAAGCGCGTACCACGCCTAAAGTATGAAAGGCAACCTCCGTAGAATGCGCCGGCCGAGGATAGAAGGATGGAAGAACAATGTCCTTATTCCGGAGAAAGGCCGAAACCACCTTCGGAAGAAGGGAAGGTCGCGGGCCCACCATCACCTAATCCTTATGGAGGATCAAGCATGGTGGCTTGCAAGACAAGACGGTCTGGTCCTGGGGTATGGTGTGGCAGATCCAGCCTCTTTGCAAAGGTGTGCCCACGCTTGCTGGTCGGACTGAGTAGACTACAAGGATCTATATTATCCAGCCTGTCTCAGCCGACAGTTGAAAGAAGATTCTTCAAGAAAAAAGTAAAATAAAATACAATTTCTCCTCAGGGCGCCATACGTCCTCCTTTCTAGGCAGAACGAAACTGAAGCTGCATGCTGCAGTGAGGAGGGTTATGTCTGGAGGGACCGCCCCCTGGGCGGGCTGTTTAACTCTGTTAATGTAACATGTATTTAATTATCTAACATGTTTCTGCCTAGTCTTCTCCTGTAAACAGGGAACATAACCCACGTGTCAAGATTTAAGGAGCTGTGTCCGTCCATGGACCATAAGAGAAAGTCTGTCGCCCCTAAAAGGCAAATCCATCAAGGCCTTCTTGAAAGATTGGTCCGCCGACCAACACTTTAGCCAGATCAGGCGGCGCAACACCACCACATAGACCGAGGCTCTGGACAGCAAGGGAATAGTATGCAGGTCAGACTTGCAGACAAACTTAAGGCCCTGCACTAGCTGGTCAGCCAAAGCCACCTCATCCGAAGGTGCCCGAAAAGCTTTTAGCCCCTGGAGCAGTATCTTTGCCCATTCAGTCAGAGTTTGAGACACCAGAGCCCCAACCACCGCTGGACGCACTACTGAGCCCACCACCGTGTATAGATAGCGGGCAACTGCCTCAGCCTTCTTGTCCGCAGGGTCCTTGAAAGCAGGAGCCTCTTCCACCAGAATCATGGTTACCTTGTTAAGTCTGGACACACGGGGGTCCACTACCGGAGGAGGGGTACATTTCTTCAGGAAACTCTCCTCAAATGGATTAGATGGAGAAAATTCCACTACAGCCAGCACCCTTTTTGGTTCAGTGGGACGGAAGCATAGCAGAGGGATCGGCAGTTTTTAGAGCGGTATTTTCGTCTCCTCAAATGGATACCGGACCGCCAAATTTTTTGGGGCAGAAAAAAAAAAAAGACTTAGTTAGAACTTACCGGTGACGGTATTTCTAAGAGCCTTTCAGGACAACCTTAGAGAGAGCGCAGCTCCGCCTCTTCATTAGGAAACACATGCTAATCCTTTAAAACCCTCCTCTTCCACCATGGCTTCAGTTATTGTGGTCCGACTCTCTGGAAGACAAAGCACAGAAAATTACAACACCATGATAGATTTATACTTATTACTTTAACATACATTAAGGGAGGGAAATAGCGGTTGTCCAGAAAGGCTCTTAGAAATACCGTCACCGGTAAGTTCTAACTAAGTCTTTCTCTAATCGTCTTTCAGGACAACCTTGGAGAGGATAAACAAGTAACTTACCCTAGGGTGGGACTACTGCCTGCAGCACCTTTCTGCCAAAGGCCTGATCTGCGGCAGACAATAGGTCCAACCTGTAGTGTCTTAAGAACGTGGAGTAGTTGGACCAGGTGGCGGCCTTGCAAATTTGCTCAGGTGTAGCACCTGCTCTTTCAGCCCAAGATACTGCAGTTGATCTTGTAGCATGCGGTAGAATGCCTAAGGGAGGCGTTACTCCTTTGGCTTTGTAGGCTTCCATAATTGTGAGTTTAAGCCACCTTGCTAGCGTACTCTTGGACGCTTTTTCTACTTTACGAGGTCCCAAAAAAACTATAAACAATGCATTTGTTTTTCTAAACTCTCTAGTGACTGAGAGGTGTTGTTCAAGACACCTTTTCACATCTAAAGAATGAAACGCTTCTTCTCCAGCGTTGGAAGGATTCGAAGAAAAAGTGGGCAAAACAATTTCCTGTGAACGATGAAATTTTGATGCCACCTTTGGAAGGAAAGCAGGATCTGTCTGAAGAACTACTCGATCCGGAAAGATTCTTAAAAAAAGGTTCAGTAATGGCTAGAGCTTGGAGCTCGCCAACTTGCCTTGCTGAAGTTATTGCCACCAAAAAAACTTTTTAGAACTAAATTTTTCAAAGAAACATTTACTAAAGGTTCAAACGGATCCCCCGTTAGACCTTGCAAGACAACTGATAAGTCCCAACTTGGAAAAATTTTAAGAGTCACTGGTCTGTTTCTTGATAGTGCCCTGAAAAATCTGGAAATTAACGGTTCTCTAGACAGAGTCTTTTCAAAATAAACAGAAAGGGCTGCTACCTGCGTTTTTAGCGTACTAGCTGCCAGACCCTTCTCCATTCCCTCATGGAGAAACTCTAGAACTGAGACTATGCTCTTGACTTGGAAATCCTTGGCGGAACACCAAGAATTAAATACTTTCCAGACCTTCCTGTAAATAGATCTGGTTACTTCCTTCCTACTTGATAATAAGGTTTTCACTACCTTGTCAGATAAACCCTTGTCCTTTAGAATGTCCTCTTCAGAAACCAGGCGCACAGATGTAGTCTGTCTGTTTCTGGGTGACACACTGAGTCCTGCGTTAGAAGGTCCTTCCTGGCTGGAAGTCTCCACGGGGGTTCTACAGCTAGATTTAACACTGTTGCAAACCAAGGCCTTTTTGGCCAGAAGGGAGCAATTAGAATCAGGCTGGTCTTCTCTTCCCTGAATTTCCTCAGTAGCAGCGGAATTAGAGGAAAGGGGGGAAACGCATAGCACAGATGGTAATCCCAAGAATGGGCTAGAGCATCTATGCCCAACGCCTGATCCCCTCTGTGTAGGGAAAAGAATTCTTGGACTTTGGTATTCTGCTGACTGGCAAAGAGGTCCACCTGAGAAAGACCCCACTTCTCTGAGATCAAGTTGAACACTTCTTGATTTAAGCTCCATTCTGCTTCTACAACTCTTCTCCTGCTCAGTAGGTCTGCTAGTAAGTTTTGAGTCCCTTTTAAGTGAACTGCCGACAGGGAAGTTAAATTTATTTCTGCCCAAGATAATAGCTGGTTGACAAGTTCCATCAGACCTTGACTCCTGGTCCCTCCCTGTTTGGTCACATAGGCCACTGCTGTTGTATTGTCCGATAATACTTGCACATGATGACCTTTTAGTAGCTGTTTGAAGGCCAGGAGTCCCGTCAAAATGGCTTTTAGTTCCCGCCAATTTGATGACCTCCTTGCCTCCCCTTTGGACCAAGACCCCTGTGCGGTCTGACCGTCCAGGTGAGCCCCCCATCCCCAAGAACTTGCGTCTGTCGTCAAACGCTTGTCCAAGGGAAGGACCCATGAGAGACCCTTTGATAGATTGGCCTGATCTCTCCACCACCAAAGGGACCTTTTTACTTTTGATGTTGGCTTGAAAAGTTTTTCCAGGGACTCCTGATGGGACCAGACCTGTAGGATATTTCTCTGTAGAGGCCTGGAGTGCAGCCTCGCCCACTGTACCGCAGGAATTGAAGCTGTGAGCTGGCCTAAGACTGCCATGGCTGTCCTTACTGATACTGCTAGATTTGTTTGGATCTGGCATATCGAGGAATTGATTTTCTCTATTTTTTCCCGGGGAAGAAAAACTCTCTGAAGGACAGTTGATGTTGTAACCAAGGAACCTCGTCTCCTGTGAGGGGTCTAGGTTCGACTTCTCTAGATTCAGTAACCAGCCGAGGCTTTTGAGATGTGATTGTGAGATCTGAAGATCTGTCACCAACTGTTCTCTTGAATCTGCAAAGAACAGGAGATCGTCCAAGTAAGGAACAACCGAGACCCCCCTCAGTTTCAGAGGCTTCCGCCATCACTTTCGTGAATATCCTGGGGGAGGACGATAGGCCGAACGGTAGAGCCCTGAATTGTAGGTGCCAAGTTGAAGTCCGTAGGTTGACTGCCAACCGAAGAAATCTCTGGGAAGCCTGGGCTATTGGGATGTGAAGATAAGCATCTCTTAAGTCTAGAGATGCCATGAAGCACCCTGGTGTTAGTAGTTTTGTTATCGTATGGATAGTGTCCATGCGAAAATGTTTGTACCTTATTACCTTGTTCAGAATCTTTAGGATCAAACGAAATTTTCCCAAGGGTTTTCTCACTAAAAAAATGTGGGAGTAGAACCCTTTTCCCTCCTGGTGTTTTGGGACTTGGATAATGACTTCCTGTTCTATCAAATCCTTTAACAGGGTCATCATTGCGGAAGCTTTCTCCTGATCCCTTGGTAGGGCTGTAACATAAAATCTGGAAGGTGGACAATCTGCGAATCCAAGTTGTACCCCTGTGCAATGATGTTTTTTACAAAGGGACTTTTGACCCACAGACTCCACTGAGGTAAGAAAGCGGACAATCCCCCCCCCCCCCCCCCACAGGGGTTAGACTGTCATTTGTCCTTTGAGGGCTGGTCCTGAGGGGACTTAAAGAGAATTCCACCTCTTCCTCTACCCCTTTGGGGAAACCAGCGTTTCTTATTTTCCTCTTTTTTGTAGGTTTGTTGAAGACCACGAAAATTTTTCTTAAAGAGTGGCTTCTTCTTGGCTGGGAAAGCCTTTTTGTTCGCTGTTCTGTCCAGAACTTTTTCCAAATCTGGACCAAATAATAAAATCACCTGAAAAGGGAAGACCACAAAGCTTGATTTTTGAGGCTGTGTCCCCTGTCCAAGTTTTAAGCCAGACTGCTCGTCTGGCTGAGTTCACCAAAGCGGAAGACCTAGCTGCCATTTTGATTGACTCTGCAGATGCGTCAGCCATATACCTAATTGATTTTAAAATCAAAGGAAAAGATTCTAGTAAGTCCTTCCTTGATGTGCCTGCTTGTATATGGCTCATAAGTTTTTCTACCCAACACTCCAAATTTCTTGCCACCACTGTAGAGGCCATGGCTGGCTTCAAACTGAGTGAAGTAGAGTCCCATGCTTTCTTGAGTAGAGAATCTGCTCTTTTATCCATGGAATCTTTAAGCACACCCATATCCTCAAACGTTAGATCTGTGCGGCGAGAAACTTGGGAAAAAGCTGCATCAACACAGGTTTTTTATCCCACACTTCTGCATCTTCTTCATTGAAGGGGAATCTCTTCTTTAAATTTTTAGAAAAGGGGCCCCTTTCAGGGTCTTTCCACTCCTTCCTGATAGTATCAGATACCACCTTGTGGACTGGAAATACTTTAGATTTAGATTCATCTAACCCCCGATACATTTTGTCATGCAGAGATAGCTGAATTTTTTCCTCCTGAATTTCAAGAGTAGTATAAATTGCAGAAAGTAGATCGTCCACTTCGTCTAGGGAGACTTTGTATCTAGAACTTCTACCTTCTTCTTCCTCTTCCTCTTCATCTGAATCCATGACTGAGCGAAGAGTACTAGTCCCTTCATCCCCTGAATTCGCCCTCTCTGATCTAGAGGAGGAAGCTTTAGGGCTAGGTGGTGATTGCTGAAATTCAGTATGAACCACTGGTTTTGTCACCAGTAAATGTTTAACTGAGCCCAAAGAACTTTTAAGTTCCTGTACAGAAGAGAACAGTTCTTTGTTATGTTGAGATGTTTCTTCTTCAACCAGATCCCGGATACAGCTTCTGCACATTGGTTTCTGCCAGGAATCCCCTAAGGGGGTTCTTGCAAGAAGGACACTTCCTACTAGGTGGTGTTTTTTTAAATTTTGCTTTTCCCTAAAACAAAACACACAGAAAGGAAAAGACTTATTTAAAAAAAAAAACAATTTTTTTTTTTTTTTTTTTTTTAAACCGCCACCAACAAGGAAGGTACAGACCACCATAAGTGAAAACTGACAGGGACCGAGAAAAGTTAACTCTGTCCCTGCAGTACAGGCTCCCAATGGAGGAAACAAATATAAAAACCCATATAAAGTCCATGAGGTAAAGAAGGCCCCACTGTGCCCCTCTTACCTGGACTGGAGCGGCGTCCACGGCGCCTGTATCCGCCATCGCTGCAGATCCCTCTTCCATGCTGAACAGAGAAGCAGCTGGGACTGTGTGGCTTTTTAAATTTTCCCGGGTCCTGACGTCATCACAGATGGCCGGAACCCGGAAGACGCCGCTCAACAGGCCTGACCCCTGACTTCTGCGTTCCAGGCAGCGTGGACCACGCACTGCCCCGCCTCTACAGGAAGCCGCGCTGCTGATCCGTGACGTCACCCGCCCGACAGGACCTGGGACCGACATGCGGCAAAATTCAAAAAAACGTAACCACGGTAAAACGCCGCCCGGTCACCCGAACCATACCTTGCGGATCCCGGGCACCCAGCGCAGCTTTCCTGCAGAGCCTTCACTCCACTGAGCAGGGAGAAGCTGGAGACTCCAGAGCTCCTTTCCTCACTAGGAAGGGCTGGGATGGCCTCTGCACACCAAGCAGTAAACACAGGTACACTTACCCCTCCCTTGGAGAGAGTGCAGCTCCTCAGGTCCACATGCATGCACTTCCACCATGGCGGAGGAAACACAATAACTGAAGCCATGGTGGAAGAGGAGGGTTTTAAAGGATTAGCATGTGTTTCCTAATGAAGAGGCGGAGCTGCGCTCTCCAAGGTTGTCCTGAAAGGCGATTAGAGAAATCACAGGCCAGATAACACAGTCCCCTCAGGAAGGCCCCCTCCCCCTGACAGCGGCAATGTTAGCAATGCAGCAAGGGAAAGGAGCAGGGAAGGGAGGAGAAGGGACCCCCTAACCCCAGGAATGCCCAGCCGTACCAACCCACCGAAGCAGGAGGGACTGTACTTACCCGTCCAAGCGAGGACTCGCTGACGCATTCCTGACAGAACTACAACTCAAATGGAGGTAGCCGTCGGCCCGGTCCACTGAGTGAGACAACACCACAGCCCAGTCATATGTGGACCTCGGAGCAAAGCTCACCAGCCCCCCCAGGAGTAATGGGGTATGGCGTGGCAGACCAAGCCTCTTTGCAAAGGTGTGCCCACGCTTGCTGGTCGGACTGAGTAGACTACAAGGATCTATATTATCCAGCCTGTCTCAGCCAACAGTTGAAAGAAGATTCTTTTTTTTTTTTTTAATTCTTTTTTTTATATTTTTTTTTCACTCTTAATTTCTCCTTATACAAACATATATAGCTAACTTTAACTGTACACAGTTTAACACTTTCCTTTAAAAGTTTTCTCATTAATCGTTGTGGCTCTTGACAAGATTTCAAAAATCTACCTTCATATCCACTGTATGTAGCTATATCATAATAAGCGCCCTGTTCCCCAGATCTACCCTTCCTTCTAAATCCCTCTTCCCTCCCCCCCCATATCCCCCCCCCCAAAAAAAAAAGGAAACTCTCTCCCGGGACCTCCCCCTCCCCCATCCCCCCCCCTCAAAGGTCCCGTTCTCTGAATCTTATATGGGGTCCACACCTGTCTATACTTCTCCTGTTCTCGTATTCCCATCGTCTGATTCTCCATCTGCTGAATTTCTGTTACTCTACCTAGCCATTGTTGTCTAGTCGGCGTAGACGTGCTTTTCCACAGAATTGGAATGCATGCTCTTGCTGCTGTCAGTAGATGTGTAATCAGGGAATTTTTAAACTTTGCCAGGGAAATTGGGAAATCAAATAGTAAATAAGTAGCTGGATTATCTCCCAGATCCACCTCTGTAATTTCTTTTACTGTGTCAGTGACCATTTTCCAAAAATCTTTCAACTTTACACACTCCCAAAATACATGTAACATGGTACCCTCCCCTTCTCCGCACCGCCAGCAACGGTCTGATAGTTCAGGAAATATCCGTTTTAGTGCGACAGGAGTTTTGTACCATCTAGTTAAGATCTTATAACCCCCCTCCTGGTATCTAGTAGCAAGAGAGGCTTTGTGTGTAAAATTGAAGATTGCTGTTTTCTGTGTCTCTGAAAGTTTAATCCCCAATTTTTTCCCAAGCTTGTATAAATGGTAATTCTTTTGGGGATACTGTCTCTCCCAAAATACATTAAAGACAGACCATGTCTCAGCTTGTCACCCTTCAGGCATAGTTCCTCATATCTTGAAAGATCTCTAGCCGCTTTACATTGTGGATTCATTGCTCTAATTGCTGCTTTTAATTGATTTAGTCTCATTTGATCTATTTCCCTGCTGAATACCTCTTCCATTTCTCCCCCACTCATCCTTCGATTCTCATCTTCAAAATGTATTAGCCTGCTCATTCCTGAACGTCTTAAATTGTTAAAATGTAAATCTGTGAGGCCAACCTGAAATCTAGGAAAAAAGATTCTTCAAGAAAAAGTAAAATAACATTTCTCCTCAGGGCGCTGGGCCCAAAGGGAGCCATACGTCCTTCTCCTTGCTAGGCAGAACGAAACTGAGGCTGCAAGCTGCCGTGAGGAGGGTTATGTCTGGAGGGACCGCCCCCTGGGCGGGGCTGTTCAACTCTGTTAATGTAACATGTATTTAACTATTTAACATGTTTCTGCCTAGTCCTCTCCTGTAAACAGGGAACATAACCCACTTGTCAAGATTTAAAGAGCTGTGTCCGTCCATGGACGATAAGAGAAAAACGAACTTCACCCCAAACAAGCAGAGCTCCTCAACGGAGGAGGTGCAAACTCAAACAGCCGCCTGCAAAACCTTGCGGCCAAAAGGATCCGAAAATGCATTCACATCAACCTTGTAAAATTTGGAAAAGGTGTGGACGGACGATGTCTAGCTCTCAGAAGATCGTCCAAGTAGCCCATGACAGCAATGCCTCGCTGTCTCAGTAAAGCCAGAATCGGGGCGAGCACCTTGGTGCCGACACTAAGCCAGAGGGAAGAGCCACAAATTGATAGTGGTTTTCGCCGATCGCAAAGCGCAGAAACCTCTGATGCCCGGTGCATATGGGGACATGCAAGTATGCGTCCTTGATGTCCAGGGACGGCAGAAAGTCCCGCAAATGAAGCGCAGCAACCACCGAACGAATGGATACCATCCTGAACTTCCGCACCCTCACAAAGGCATTGAGGGCCTTGAGGTCCAAGATTGGACGAACACCATCCTTCTTTGGGACTACAAACAGGAGGGAAAGATTTGAGAGAAAGCATCCGTTTGGCAGACAAGAAAGAAAATTGATCTTGTACCCCAAAGTTACCACCTAGCAGACCCACTGGTCGGAGAGCAGGGAGGTCCACCGAGCTGCAAACCCCGCAAAGCCGTCCCCCCCCACCCTTGAGTCGGGCGGGGGCAAAACTTAATGCGGCAGCAGGCTTGTTAGGCTTGCGCACCCAGGGACACTTCTGTCCCCCAGCTGGAGCTTTGTCAGTCTGGGAGGAACTGCCGGCTGACCCGGACTGACGAAAATACTACTTCTGCGTGGAATAAGAGGGCCCCGGATTACGGCGCAGCTCCTTCCCCTTGGAGGAAGGAGGGAGAAGTGTGCCCTTACCTCCAGTGACATCCTTAATAATGTCCTCCAGCGAGGTAGCAAAAAGCCTCCCACCTTTGAAGGGCAAATCTGCTAGAGCTTATTTTTGGATGCTTGGTCAGCAGACCAGCCAAATCAGGCCGCGTAATACCACCGCTCTGGAGATCAAGGGAGCTGCATCCAGAGTGGCATCACAGACATACAAAAGGCCCTGTACCAACTGGTCGGCCAACCTCACACACTCAGGGGGGAGCTGATGCTCCTCCATGGTCTGGCGCAAAATCTTTGCCCATTCAGTAAACGTCTGAGACACCAAAGTTGCAGCCAAAATAGGCCGCAACGCAGACACCAGCATGGTGAACATGGAACGGGGTCACAGTTTCGGACCTCCTGTCAGTAGGGTCCTTAAAGGCAGGGGTCCCCTCTACTGGGAGAGTGGTTAACTTATTTAGCCAAGAGACCGGGGAGTCCACGACCGGAGAAGAGGCCCATTTTTTCAAAAGGCTGTCCTCAAAAGGAGAACGGACCGTCATGCGCTGAGGGACGACAAAGGACTTCTGCGAAGAAAAACAGAAAAGAAAGCGCCTCTGAGTGCAAATATTTAATAAAAGCAGCAACATGTATTTCCACACTTACATAAAAGCTATGGATAACAAGCGCCCCGAGAGAAGTGATGAGCCTGCTGAGTCTGTCACGCTGTGGATCCTGTAAGCAGATGTCGTCTGGAGCTGTATAGGATGACCGTGCTGAGCCGCCGCGGTGTCAGACCGAAGGAGTCCCGGCCGTGGATGTTTTGGTTCGGAACTGGCTGGCGGAGCTCCATGCTTTGAGGACGCCAACTGGCGTGTGACATCAGCAAGGTGAGGGGGAGAAACCACAACACGTTTCAGAGCATGCGCCAAACTCACAATGGGCATACGCGCTCCTTTGTCAAGTGACAAAGCGGCCGCTGTTTCAGGTCGGTTTGCAGACACTGGTTAGGCACACATTTAACCCTTTGATCACCCTAGATGTTAAACCCTTTCTAGCCAACGGCATTAGTAGTGGCAGTGTATATTTTTAGCACTGATTCCCACAAAGTGTCATACTGTAGCAATTCCACTAGAAGTCGCTGATCGCTGCCATTACTAGTTTACGAATAAAAAACAAAAATATATATATAATAATTCCAGTATAAGGCTCCATGCACACTGAAGCTAAAAAAAGCTATAAAAAAAACGCCAGTAGCTTTGCAGGGAGCCTTTCAACGTTTTTTAGCGTTTTTGCAATTGCTTTAATCAGCGTCTTTCAGTGTAGCTTTTTTTTTTTTTTTTTAATGGATAAAAAAAAAAACGTTTTTTTTTGCGTTTTTTCATACCAAAAACTGCACTTTTTACGCAAATTTCGGGCGTTCAGAAAAAAGCCAATAAACTCCAATTAACTCCATTAACACTAAAAAAAACGCCCAGGTGTGCATGGGTCCATAGGCTAGCAGAGTTCCGTTTATGGGCTTTAAAAAAAAAAAAGCCAAAACGCCAATAAACTGCAGTTTATCAGCTTCAGTGTGCATGGAGCCTAAAGGATAAAATCACTATAGGGAAAATTATAAAATTTACCCACTCCTCGGCCGCTGACACCAGGACTGCAGAAATGAACTACAAGTGTATAGCAGGTTGGTATGCAACACCAGACAAAATTAGTAAATTCAAAGAGGGACAGACAGCGGAGTGTTGGCGAGGTTGCAGAACAACGGGTACAATGGCCCACCTGTGGTGGGATTGTCCCAAAATCAAAAAATATTGTGAGAAAATCCTAGGTCTGATAAAAGAAATTACCAAGAGGGAGATAAAAAAAGACCCATGGATAGTATTATTCCATGGAGGAGACGAAGCGGTGAAATATTACAAAGAGTCTTTGATACCACATTTGTTACATGCGGCTAAAAGGTTGATTGCAAAGAAATGGCAGGAGGTGGAAAGTCCATCAATATGGGAGTGGATCAACTCAGTGGAAGATACGTATAGCGTGGAAGGACTGAAGTATAGTATAGCATAGGTCTCCAAACTGCGGCCCTTTGCTTGCCTTTATGCGGCCCTTTGGGCACTATTTCATGCACTGATACCAACAAGGGCATAATTACCCTTACTGACATCAATAAAGGGGCACAATTCCTTCCAATGACACCAACGAAGGGATACAATGCCTCCCAATGACACCTATGATGGGGCACGATATCTCCCAATGACACCAACAATGGGGCCCAATGACTCCAATGAGGGGACACAATTCTCCCAATGACACCAACAATGGGGCCCAATGACTCCAATGAGGGGACACAATTCTCCCAATGACACCAACAATGTGATCCAACTACACCAATGATGGGGCACTTCTCCTCCCAATGATGGGACACTATTCCTCCCAATGACACCTATGGTGAGGCAGAATTTCTCCCAATGACACCTATGGTGAGGCAGAATTTCTCCCAATGACACCAATGGTGGAACACAATTTCTTCCAATGACATCAACAATGGGGCCCAATGACTCCAATGATGGGACACATATCCTCCCACTGACACCACGGATAAGACATTGTTTTTTCCTGCTGTCATCTGGACCTTTTCTACTCCCAATGGCCACAATCCGGCCCCCCTAAAGTCTAAAGGACAGTAAACTGGCCCTTTGTTTAGAAAGTTTGGAGACCCCTGGTATAGAGGAAGAAAAAACAGGATTTACAGATAAATGGGAATGCTGGAAAGAATTTAAGAAAACATGGAGTTATTCGGAAAACTTAAAGAGTCCAGACTTAGGATGGGGCCAGAATAGGAAGGAAGAAAAACTTGATTAAAACAATAGAAATCAAGGGGGGGGGGGGGCGCAAGGGGTTAAATTGGGATTTTCTAATGTCTGTATATGGATATATATGTGATCTTTTTATATATTGGAAATGCAATGGAGTAACATGATTGGAATGTTTGATCAAATTTAATAAACATCCTGTAGGTTGTAGAAGCTATAACTTTTGTGCAAACCAACCAATATGCGCTTATTGCTTTTTTTTTGTTTTGTTTTTTTACCCACAATAAGTAGCAGAATACATACTGGTCTAAATTTATGAAGAAAGAGTTTATTACTGGATATGTTTGAAGCCAGTTCATACCACAGAAACGCAGTACGGATGTGTTCCAGTTGCTTTTCTGCATGCATGTTTTTGACGTGGTCCAGTGCATTTTTGATGCAGTCCAGTGCATTTTTTTTCACCCTCTTTTCTTGACCTTAAAATAAGGACATGTGCATTTTTATGTATTTTACAGCGTTCCAGTACAGTCCAGGAAAAATACAGCATGTTCTGCTTTTTTTTCTGGAACGCACTGGAACTGCAAGCACTGGTGTAAACTATGCCATTGAAAACCATATAACTTTCCATGCGTTTTTGATGCAGAACAAAATGCACCGGACTGCATGTGGTGTGAACTGACCCTTATAGCAGACTTTTTTTTTTTTAATTCTTAGCCCTTTTTCCGTTTATAGCACAAAAACACTTTGGGATAGATAGGAGGAGAGTGAAGGGGGGGGGGGGACACACACTTTGGGATAGATGGGAGGAGGAACACTTTAGTATAGATGGGAGGTGAGAGGGGGGACACTTTGGGGTAGATTTGAGGAGAGTGATGGGGGGGTGAGGACACTTTGGGGTAGATTTGATGAGAGTGATGGGGGGGGGGGGGGACACTTTGGGGTAGATTTGATGAGAGTGATGGGGGGGGACACTTTGGGGTAGATTTGAGGAGAGTGATGGGGGGGGACACTTTGGGGTAGATTTGAGGAGAGTGATGGGGGGGGGGGGGGACACTTTGGGGTAGATTTGAGGAGAGTGATGGGGGGGACACTTTGGGGTAGATTTGAGGAGAGTGATGGGGGAGGGGGACACTTTGGGGTAGATTTGATGAGTGAAAGGGGGGGGGGACACTTTGGGGTAGATTTGATGAGTGATGGGGGGGGTGGGACACTTTGGGGTAGATTTGAGGAGAGTGATGGGGGGGGACACTTTGGGGTAGATTTGAGGAGAGTGATGGGGGGGGGGGGGACACTTTGGGGTAGATTTGAGGAGAGTGATGGGGGGGGACACTTTGGGGTAGATTTGAGGAGAGTGATGGGGGGGGGGGACACTTTGGGGTAGATTTGAGGAGAGTGATGGGGGGGACACTTTGGGGTAGATTTGATGAGTGATGGGGGGGGTGGGACACTTTGGGGTAGATGAGGAGTGATGGGTGGGGGGCACTTTGGGGTAGATTTGAGGAGAGGGGGGGGGACACTTTGGGGTAGATTTGAGGAGAGTGATGGGGGGGGACACTTTGGGGTAGATTTGAGGAGAGTGATGGGGGGGGACACTTTGGGGTAGATTTGATGAGTGAAAGGGGGGGGGGGACACTTTGGGGTAGATTTGATGAGTGATGGGGGGGGGTGGGACACTTTGGGGTAGATTTGAGGAGAGTGATGGGGGGGGACACTTTGGGGTAGATTTGAGGAGAGTGATGGGGGGGGGGGGACACTTTGGGGTAGATTTGAGGAGAGTGATGGGGGGGGACACTTTGGGGTAGATTTGAGGAGAGTGATGGGGGGGGACACTTTGGGGTAGATTTGAGGAGAGTGATGGGGGGGACACTTTGGGGTAGATTTGAGGAGAGTGATGGGGGGGGGACACTTTGGGGTAGATTTGATGAGTGAAAGGGGGGGGGACACTTTGGGGTAGATTTGATGAGTGATGGGGGGGTGGGACACTTTGGGGTAGATGAGGAGTGATGGGTGGGGGGCACTTTGGGGTAGATTTGAGGAGAGGGGGGGGACACTTTGGGGTAGATTTGAGGAGAGTGATGGGGGGGGACACTTTGGGGTAGATTTGAGGAGAGTGATGGGGGGGACACTTTGGGGTAGATTTGAGGAGAGTGATGGGGGGGGGACACACTTTGGGGTAGATTTGAGGAGAGTGATGGGGGGGGACACACTTTGGGGTAGATTTGAGGAGAGTGAGGGGGGGGGACACACTTTGGGGTAGATTTGAGGAGAGTGAGGGGGGGGGACACACTTTGGGGTAGATTTGAGGAGAGTGAGGGGGGGGGACACACTTTGGGGTAGATTTGAGGAGTGAGGGGGGGACACACTTTGGGGTAGATTTGAGGAGTGAGGGGGGGACACACTTTGGGGTAGATTTGAGGAGTGAGGGGGGGGACACACTTTGGGGTAGATTTGAGGAGAGTGAGGGGGGGGGGACACACTTTGGGGTAGATTTGAGGAGAGTGAGGGGGGGGGACACACTTTGGGGTAGATTTGAGGAGAGTGAGGGGGGGGGACACACTTTGGGGTAGATTTGAGGAGAGTGATGGGGGGGGTGACACTTTGGGGTAGATTTGAGGAGAGTGAGGGGGGGGGGGGCACACTTTGGGGTAGATTTGAGGAGTGATGGGGGGGGGGGCACACTTTGGGGTAGATTTGATGAGTGAAAGGGGGGGGACATTTTGGGGTAGATTTGATGAGTGGGGGGGGGGGGGGGACACTTTGGGGTAGATTTGAGGAGAGTGATGGGGGGGGGACACTTTGGGGTAGATTTGAGGAGAGTGATGGGGGGGGGACACTTTGGGGTAGATTTGATGAGAGTGAAAGGGGGGGGGACACTTTGGGGTAGATTTGATGAGTGAAAGGGGGGGGGGGACACTTTGGGGTAGATTTGAGGAGAGTGATGGGGGGGGGGACACTTTGGGGTAGATTTGATGAGAGTGATGGGGGGGGGGACACTTTGGGGTAGATTTGATGAGAGTGAAAGGGGGGGGGACACTTTGGGGTAGATTTGAGGAGAGTGATGGGGGGGGCACACTTTGGGGTAGATTTGATGAGTGAAAGGGGGGGGGACACTTTGGGGTAGATTTGAGGAGAGTGATGGGGGGGGGGACACTTTGGGGTAGATTTGATGAGAGGGAAAGGGGGGGGGGACACTTTGGGGTAGATTTGATGAGAGTGAAAGGGGGGGGACACTTTGGGGTAGATTTGAGGAGAGTGATGGGGGGGGACACTTTGGGGTAGATTTGAGGAGAGTGATGGGGGGGGGGGACACTTTGGGGTAGATTTGAGGAGTGAGGGGGGGGGGGACACTTTGGGGTAGATTTGTGGAGAGTGATGGGGGGGGGGGCTAGTCTTCCTTTAATTGAAGACATCTAAGGCCCTTTTCACACTACAAAATAAATCCGTTTTAATAATCCGTTTTAAAATCCGTCAGATAATGTTAAAAAACGGAAGTTATACGTCCTTTATAAAATATCATTAAAGTCTATGGGATTTTTTTATGTTCCGTAAAGATCCGTAATAGTCCGTTATAACATACGGATGTTAGTTATAACGGAATATGTGACGGGTCTTGCACTATTTTTTGTAAATTATTTGTCCGTTGCAAGTAACGGATATATTAACGTCCGTTATATTTTAACATTGAAGTCTATGGCACATGGACGTTAGTAAATGTCTCCGTAAATGTCCGTTATGTTAACGGACGTTAATTTTACTGAGCATGGATATTCAGGGGAACCCCGCTGTCAATTTAAAACAAAAATGACGTGCGGTTCCCGGTAAATATCCATAACCAGACCCTTCAGGTCTGGTATGGATATTCAGGGGAACCCCGCCGTCAATTTAAAACAAAAATGACGTGCGGTTCCCCCTAAATATCCATAACCAGACCCATTATCCGAGCACGTTGACCTGGCCGGCCGCAGAAAAGAGGGGGGGACAGAGTGCGGCCCCCCCTCTCTCCTGAACCGCACCAGGCCACATGCCCTCAACATGGGGAGGATGTCCCCATGTTGATGGGGACAAGGGTCTCATCCCCACAACCCTTGCCCGGTGGTTGTGGGGGTATGCGGGCGGGAGGTTTATCAGAATCTGGAAGATCCCTTTAACAAAGGGGACCCCCAGATCCTGACCCCCCCCCTGTGTGAAATGGTAATGGGGTACACTGTACCTCTACCATTTCACGAAGTAAAAAGTATTGTAAAAAAACACACTGACACAAAAGAATAAAGTCCTTTATTAAAAAAAAAAAAAAACTCCAGCGCTGAAAAATCCACTCGTTCCCGGCTTCCAGCGTTGTCCTGATCCTGCGACGGGTGCGGGTGATCTCCCGCGATGAGAAGATCCAGCGTCGGGTGATCTCCGCTCCGGCGATGTGAAGATCCATCCATCTGGCGCAGCAGCATCCCGGACCTCCTCTCACCGCTGGGCACAGCCCAGCGAATGAGCGGCTGAAGCGGTGACATTTCTTATATAGAGGAGGCAGAGCCACCCGTCACGTGACCCTGCCCCCTCTGACGTACCTCTGCTACGTCACTGGGGAAGACCATGAAGAGGAAAGACCTCTTCATGGTCTTCCCCAGTGACGTAGCAGAGGTACGTCAGAGGGGGCAGGGTCACGTGACGGGTGGCTCTGCCTCCTCTATATAAGAAATGTCACCGCTTCAGCCGCTCATTCGCTGGGCTGTGCCCAGCGGTGAGAGAAGGTCCGGGATGCTGCTGCGCCAGATGGATGGATCTTCACATCGCCGGAGCGGAGATCACCCGACGCTGGATCTTCTCATCGCGGGAGATCACCCGCACCCGTCGCAGGATCAGGACAACGCTGGAAGCTGGGAACGAGTGGATTTTTCAGCGCTGGAGTTTTTTTTTTTTTTTTTTTAATAAAGGACTTTATTCTTTTGTGTCAGTGTGTTTTTTTACAATACTTTTTACTTCCTTCGTGAAATGGTAGAGGTACAGTGTACCCCATTACCATTTCACACAGGGGGGGGGGTCAGGATCTGGGGGTCCCCTTTGTTAAAGGGGTCTTCCAGATTCTGATAAACCTCCCGCCCGCATACCCCCACAACCACCGGGCAAGGGTTGTGGGGATGAGACCCTTGTCCCCATCAACATGGGGACATCCTCCCCATGTTGAGGGCATGTGGCCTGGTGCGGTTCAGGAGAGAGGGGGGGCCGCACTCTGTCCCCCCCTCTTTTCTGCGGCCGGCCAGGTCAACGTGCTCGGATAATGGGTCTGGTTATGGATATTTAGGGGGAACCGCACGTCATTTTTGTTTTAAATTGACGGCGGGGTTCCCCTGAATATCCATACCAGACCTGAAGGGTCTGGTTATGGATATTTACCGGGAACCGCACGTCACTTTTGTTTTAAATTGACGGCGGGGTTCCCCTGAATATCCATGCGACTTCTGGAGCTGGACTTCAAGAAAGGGTGAAATGTTTTTATTAACGGACGTTAGAAAGGAATGATATAACGGATGTATACGGATATATACGGATAAACATTATCCGTTTTCAATAAAGGAAGAATGGTAAAATATTTATCCGTATGTATCCGTTATTAAATCCGTTAATAAACGTCCGTTAATAGGTGTAATACGGATATTATAAAACGGACATACAATCCATAGTGTGAAAGAAGCCTAAGCAGATCAGTCCACTTCTCCAGTGCAGGCCTAAGTCTGAGTCTCTGTTGGTTTCTTACCAAACTGACAACACTAATCACTTACAGCCCTTTGGATTGCATCAAAATCAGGTCTCCTAACAATCTTTAGTAGAGCACGTAATACCAGCCTGAGCTCGGAAGGCCCATCCATCGCCCTCAATCATCTCAGAGGAGGAGGGAGAGGTCACAGTCCTCACCTCCCACTAAACTTATCACCACCATAACAGTGAGACCTACGTCACTCTCTACATACATCCTCATGAGCCGTCATGACACATCTTATAAACGGTACCGTGACTTTACCTCGCTCTCCCGCACTTTCCACACGCTGAGCAGCAAGTAATGGCGGCCAACGCGCACGAGAACCAAACGAACAACTAAGTAAGCCCGCCCAGGAGAAACAAGAAACGTCTCCACCAATCAGCGTCCGGCCACGCGTTCGCTTCTGGATGGAACCTCCTTCTATTGGCGGGAGGGCGGATTTGCAGAGGTTGCTGTACGCGCTGTGGTTGGCTACCTTCTGTAAAGCTAAAATAAAGTATGTGCGGGTTATGAAGGGACCGTAGCTTAGCAAACATAAAACTTGAGCAGCTAAGATATTAGTGTGGAAAATGCAATGTGAACGTGCTCCTTAGTCTTATTTAACCCCTTCCATACAGGGCATTTTCACCCCCTTCCTGCCCAGACCAATTTTTCGTTTTCAGCGCTGTTGCACTTTGAATGACAATTGCGTGGTCATGCAACACTGTACCCAAACTTAAACTTTATGTTTTTTTCCCCACAAATAGAGCTTTCGTTTGGTGGTATTTGATCATCTCTGCAGTTTTTATTTTTTGCGCTATAAACAAAAGAAGAGCGACAATTAAAAAAAAAAAAACACAATATTTTTTACTTTTTTATTTAATCAATATTACAATTTTTGTTAAAAAATTATTTTTTTCCTCAGTTTAGGCGAATACATATTTTTGGTAAAAAAAAAAATCGCAATAATCGTATTGATTGGTTTGCGCAAAAGTTATAGCCTCTACAAAATAGTTGATAGATTTATGGCATTTTTATTTTGTTAATTTTTTTACTAGTAATGGCGGCGATCTGCGATTTTTTATTGTGACCGTGACATTGCGGCAAACACATCGGACACTTTTGACACGTTTTTGGGACCATTCACATTTATACAGCGATTAGTGCTATAAATATGCACTGATTACTGTGTAAATGTGACTGGCAGGGGTTAACGCTAGGGGTAGGGTTGCCACCTCATCCCTTTAATCCCGAACACATATGGATTACACATGTTTTGTGGCTAATGTAATGCAGATAAGGCACCAGGTGAGTTTAATTACCACCTTAATCAGCCACAGAACCTGTGTAATTAATATGTGTTCTGGTTTAAAGGGATGAAGTGGCAACCCTAGCTAGGGGGCGCTGAAGGGGTTAAAATGTTCCCGAAAGTGTGTTCTAACTGTAGGGGGAAGGGGACTCACAAGGGGAGGAGACCGATGTGTGTTCCTCTGTACTGGGAACACAGCATTGGGTCTCCTCACCACTGACAGGACATGGATCTGTGTGTTTACACACACAGATCCACACTCCTGCCGTGATCGCGGCTGCCGGCATGCGCGCCAGGTCACAAGCGTCGTCGCGCGCGTGCGCCCTAGATCACCGGGAACAAAGGATGTCGAGGGAGGGTTCCTGCCGGCGTCATTTTACAATGCGCCAGTAAGGAAGGGGTTAATAAAGCTGGCCTAGGACTGCAGATATGAATGTCTCACAGTGACTGACGCGTTTTCGTCCTCATGCACATTAGGCTCCTATGAACGCCTTACAGAAGAAAAGCAGCATTAAAAACGCGCCTAATGCCATTCATGCACATCGGGCGTTTTGGGGTTTATTTATTTCATTTGCCAGAATATAAATTTATTCTGGACATTTAATTGAAAAAGCGCTAAACACGACTACTGTAGCTTTTAGGCTTGTTGTGCCATTTTTCTGCCCAAATGTTTCTGTGCTGGATGAGATTTTGGTGCCTTCAGATTTTTGCCCCTAAACACCCCTACCTCTAAACTTGGTGGCATGAGCTAACATTTAGGGGCAAAAAAAAAAAAGTCAAACACCTTGTAAAATGGGCATTAGACAGCTAAAACGTCTCTTTCTTCCTTTAGGCTGGGTTCACATTGGTGCGATGTCAGACATTGCGTGCGATTCACACCGCACTGCTGTGCAGATCACATGCGATGTCTGTGCCATGCAAATTCAGCCTTACAGATTGTATGGCTGAATTCGAATCGCATTCACAGTAAAATGGTGCAGGACCCTTTTTTTGGTCTGCAGTGGAATCGGATCGCATGGGTGTTCACACCTATGTAGGGTTGCCACTTTTTCTTCACGTCAAACACTTCAGGGTCACACGTTTTCCTCTCTCCATAGAATGCATAGATAAGCTATAAAATGTGATGTTGCTATAAAATAAAATTTCTAATCATATGACATTAATCACAAGAGTCCGCCTTTACATCAGAGTCCACAGAGTTCCCCTTTTACATCTGAACTCGCAGAGTTCCCTTTCACTGGGGGACTCTGCAGACTCTGATGTATGGGAGAACTCTGGGGACTCTAACATAAGGGAAGCCCTGATTTTAAAGTGGAGTTCCACCCATAAATATAACATTACATCAGTAGTTTTCAAAAAATGTCATTAGTCCTTTAAGACATTTTTTTTTTTTTTTTAGATGCCTTCAAAGTGTTGTTGCTAGGCAGAATAGTTAATCTTCCCTCTTCCTGTACCTAGGTGCTTAAGCTTCCTAACCTACACCGCACAGACTCCTGGGAATGTAGTGGGTGTAACTTTCCAGGAGTCTGTGCTTTCCCCAGTCTCAAAGAATCATGTGACTTGGACAGTACAGGTGCTGAAACCTGATCTGACACTGCTGGTGCAGCACTGAGCATGTGCGAGATCTGCAAGGCTGAAATCCAGGAAGTCATACAGTCTGGCTTCATGATGCCCACACTTAAGATGGCCCCAGTCAATTTCTATTTTATAAAGTGTCTAAATGCTGTAACAACCTAACAAAACGGACCTTAGTTTACAGACTAACTTTACTAGAATACATTAAGCTTGTGTATTACAGGGGTATTTATATTTAAAAAGTGAAATTGTGGCCGGAACTCCGCTTTAAGGGGGAACACTGTGGCCTCTGGTGTAAAGGGGAGCTCTGATGTAATGAGTGATCTGAGAACCCTGATTTACCTTAGTGTACTCACTTAGAGGCAGGAGAGAGAAGGGGGGAGACTTAGGCCCCTTTCACACTTGTGCGACTTCAAAGTCACGCAATTTTACAGCGATTTTGCTGCGATTTTGCCACGATTTCAAGGAATGCCTATGTAATTGGCATTAAAATCGGACTACTTTTAAGTTGGCGCGACTTGAAATCGCACTAATAGGAATGGTTGTCATTGGAAATCATGGGGAACGACTTGTCATGCTACTTTGCAGTCCCAAATCTTGGGACAAGTCGTACAAGTGTGAAAGGGGCCTTAGTCCGGTCTGAATAATGTGTCCAGGCCAAAGACAGTCTGAAACACGGACGCATGATTCCAAACCCAAACTCTCCGGGTGAATTCTGAACAGGTGGCAACCCTACATCTATGCGATCCAAATCCTGCACCATTTGGCAGTTCGCACTGCGATCTGCGAACCGATCTGGGTCATTAACTTTGCATTGCAACCCGCAGCGGTTCGCAGATGTCAGTATGAACCGCCAGCAGGTGACATGCGATGCGGGATCCTGCGCTAGAATTGCGCCTGTTCCTGCATCGCATATATGTGAACCGGGGCTTAGGTATAGAACAGGAAGGTTCAGTACCCAGTCATGTTTTTAATGTAATCTGGCGCCCAATAAAGAGATTTCCCCCACATCCTACTGATAGTTCTTTATCAAACAGGAAGTGAGGAAATGACTCCCCGCAATGAAAATAAAAATGCTTTAGTGGAATAGAGAAAAGCTAGAGCTGGGCCCCTGTCAGATTTATGTAGTAAAGGAATGTCCTCTGCTGGTTTGCTGGTTGCAATGTTGGTGTCGGGTAGGGTGGTAAAAGCAGGCACAGGGAATAATTAACCAGTCTGGCATTATGAGTGCCGATGTGTGACTGACAGGCTCAGAGAGATAACTGGCAGAAATATTGGGGCGGCTCTGTGCAAATTCACTGCACATAGCAGGTAAGTATGATATGTTTTTTTTTTTAATAAACATTTTTCCTTTACAATCACTTTAACTCCTGCAGTGCATGACCCCACTGCAAGAATAGTTTTTTTTTTTTACAATCCTGGAGTTCATCTTTAAGGCCTAGTTCACTCAGGCTTCAGCTTGTAAAAGAGCATTGAGAACAATGAGCGGTTAGGCTCTGAGACACAGTTTACCACCCCCTTACAGCGCACCTAAAAGATACCATGCACCTGTAGGGGGACCCATAGCATACAATTTACCTCAGCTTGGCAGTACCATCTATGAAACTCATCATTTAAGGTCAATAGGGCCACACCAAAAACACCAGCCAGCCACTTGAATAGTGGTTGAGGTGCGGTATTCCCATAAAAAAAAATCAAGCTTTGGCTGAAAAAAAAAAACATTCATTCAAGAGGTGGCAGGATCACCTCATGAATGCCTGGAAGCTGCTGCTCTTTCACAGTAGATTGCATTTCAGAGGGGCAGTGGAGGCTGCTGACCATCTACCCATTGAACAGGCATTTACAAAGCCTATTCAAAGATTTCAGTAAGCTTAGTTGGAGCGTTTAGAGCAGGGGTGCCCAACCTTTTGAAGAGCAAGGGCCACTTAAAGCGGGGGTTCACCCTAAAAAAAAATTCTAACATTACAGCTGAATTCTGACACTATGCTGATCTTTTTTTTTTTGTTGCCGTACATACCGTACATACAGGGTAGTGAATCCCGCGGGAGTGGGCGTTCCTATTCACAGGCTAAGTGATTGACAAAAGCTTCCCACCGGCGCATACGGCGCGTCACGAGTTTCCCGAAAGAAGCCGAACGTCGGTGCGCAGGCGCCGTATAGCGCCGTATAGAGCCGACTCGCAGTCCGGCTCCTTTCGGCAACCGTATGCGCCGGTGGGAAGCTTTTGTCATCACGTCAATCACTTAGCCTGTGAATAGGAACGCCCACTCCCGCGGGATTCACTACCCAGTATGTACGGTATGTACGGCAACTACCCGGAAGCCGGGGGTAAAATAGCGATAAAACGGTATGTACGGCAAAAAAATAAAAAATATCAGCATACTGTCAGTGTCAGAAGTCAGCTCAATGTAATGTTAGAATTTTTTTTTAGGGTGAACCCCCGCTTTAAGCGACTTGGTAACCGGTCGTGGGCCACAATGAGTGGAGCGGGTGCATGGCGGCCCACTCGGCTCTATAGAGCCCACTCTACTCTCAGCACACCAAATTTGCAGGCAATAGAAGTCTATGGCTCAGTGCAGGTAACTCACAGGTACACTTCTCTGTACCTGTGGATCAGTTTGAAAGCAGCCCAGTAACCACTGCAGAACAGATATGCCCATATATACACTGTGATTTTATTAATAAAAACGTACCTTTAATAACAGTATTATATTTTATTCCATCCCAGAGCAGGAGGTCGCGGGCCAAATCAGAGGGCTCCACGGGCCACTGGTTGGGCAAACCTTTAGAGCTTGTTTACACTTGTGGTTGGGGGACAGTAAAACTCCATGGATGAACCAAGTTTTAACCACCCCTCAACTGCTTTCCCATTCAGCTGCAAAGGCAGTGGCTGGGGACTTACACATGCTTTGCTTCGCTGCAGCATTTATACACCCAGTCACACTTGACAGGCACTACCACCTGCCGAGCGTGACCCATTCAAGTGAATGAGGCCGCCCTGCATGCAGTAGTCCAGCATTTAGGGGAGTAAAACAGGCAATGAGAAGGCCATACAATGCTTCCTTACCATCTGTCAAATGCTCTCTGAAGAGCAATCCAAATGCTCTTCAGGCAGCAAAGCAGGTGTAAAGGAGTCCTTAAAGTACCATTTAGCTACGGTTTATGAATGATAAACATAGACCCCATACACACTTATAGATTTTCTGCAGATTTTTGTCCTCAGATTTACCAAAACCATGTAATAGGTAGCAGGTCAAACCTTAAAGCGGAGTTCCACCCAAAAATGGAACTTCCGCTTATCCCACTCCTCACCCCCTAACATGCCACATTTGGCATGTAATTTTTTTTGGGGGGGGGGGAGTGGGGGCTTCAGGAGAAGGGGACTTCCTGTCCCACTTCCTCCTTCCGCCGAAGGGCACATGCGCAGTGGGTGCCCGGCCGTGAAGCCGAAAGCTGTCACGGCTGGGTGCCCACAGTGACAATGAAGACTCCGGCCGGGGAGGGGGGGAGAGGAGCAGAGCCCCGGCCGGCGCGTCGCTGGAACGCTGGAGCAGGTAAGTGTCTGTTTATTAAAAGCCAGCAGCTACACTTTTTGTAGCTGCTGACTTTTAATAAACATAAATATTGGCTGGAACTCCCCTTTAAGAGTTTCAATTTGTATGCAATCAGGCATGCCCTTGCACTACATGGTTTTGGTAAATCTGAAGACAAAAATCTGCAGAAAATCGAATAGTGTGTATGGGGATTTAGATCATACTGGGAGTACTGACTTTCACTTTAACCCTTTCACTGTCAGGGCCATTTTTTGCACACATTTAGGATTAGGTAAAAATCCGCAAACAGTATATATTTTCTGAAAGCAGAGACCCTAGAGAAGAAAATGGTGGTGGCTCCAAAAAATTTTGTCACATAATATTAACACAACAGTTTATCAAGCAAGATTTTTCAGAAAATAATACACTTATGTTAATTTAAAGCGCACAAATACAATATACCACTCAGTTCTTTGGTAAAATATAAAAGACAAGGTTGTGCTGAGTAAATAGATACCAAACATGCCCCTGAAACAATGACAAACTTCGGTACCCAACATTTTTCACAGGTGACGCTATAAAAACACCAAAAGGTCATCAGCTTAGAGTTAACCATGAATAATGTACCTAAAATGATTGCTCATACATTGACACGTGCAGTGATATGTAACATTTGTAGCACAAAAATGCCATCACATAGTCTCCTATGTGATCTGGACCCTTCGGGGCATGACCGCGATATATTAAGATAGCTTTCAACTCAACTCATAGCATTGTGCTAAGACAGGTTCTCTTTAATGAGACATCAGAAGATCCGTGGAACCAATCCACCTGACAGCGGCCCTGCATATATGTGTGTAAGGACTGCTTCCCTGAATACCCAGAGCTCTAACATATGACCATAAGGTATTTAACATGCAGATTGTCGGGAGGTCAGACTGTAAGTGTGAGAAGCCCGTCTCCAAAAATGTCACCCTGGATTTCCCAGGGCACCAACAAATTGCAGACAGGATCCAGAGTGTACTTACTCCATAACCCAAGCCTTCAGGTGCTGAAATTGGAAGGCAATGTAATAATGTCTTTTGTGTGGAACAACAAGTCCACCCTGATCCTTCCCAAATTGTAGTGTGGATAAACTGATTCTGAATGTCTTATTGTGCCATATAAATACTCTGAACTGAGAATAACATTTGGAAAAGCATTTATGTGGTATTCAGATAGGTGAATTGTAAAACACATATTAGCTGGGGAGCCCACACCATCTTAATAAGGTTAACCCTTCCAACCACTGACAATGGGAGTTATAGCGATCAGTGCTATAAAAATGCATTGGATTACTATAAAAATGCCACTGGCAGTGAAGGGGTTAACACTCGGGGGCGGGGAAGGGGTTAAGTATGTTCCCTGGGTGTGTTCTAACTGTAGGGGGGGTGGACTGACATGGGGAAATTACTGATCTTCTTTTCATACATTGTATGAACAGAAGATCAGCATTTCTCTCCCTGACAGGACCGGGAGCTGTGTGTTTACACACACAGCTCCCGGTCCTCGCTCTGTAACGAGCAATCGCGTGTGCCCGGCGGCGATCGCGCCCGCTGGGCACGGGAGTGGCCTGCGCGAGAGCCGACGTATAGCTACGGGCTCTCGCGCAGGAGATCCGGCGGCTGTTTGGCAAGCAGTTAAAGAGTAACTCCACTTTTGTTGAGAAAAACATATTCCCCCTGGATGTACATTGCAAGGAATTTAACAAACGTTTATGCAGATTCCTAACTTTTGTTATTCTGAAGAAATCCCTGTGTGTTTGTCTGTGCCTACTATGATATGAATCTAATGGGAGTGGTTTTATAATTATCAATCAGCTGCTGCATCTGCAGGGCTCTGAGGAAAATTGCAGGGCCTGCATCCCTTTAGACGTGATTTCCTATTGGGAGTATCTCACCAAAAATGTAATTTTTGTTGCAGGAGACGACTGATATCCGAATTGTATCTTAGTGCAGACTTCTGGGAAAATCAGTGAGCCAATCATACAAGCAGGAAATTATGTTTCTGGGGGGCGTTTTGTACACACCACCAGATAGTCATATTAAATAGCATTTTAAAGAAAATTACAGAGGTGCAGATTGAAAAGGAAAGGCAAGTTTTAATAACATTCACTTACAATACGACTTGAGTCACAATTGTATATGCTATATTATTATTTTTTTTATTTGATCATTTTTTTTTTTCTTGGAAGTGGATTTACCCTTTAACTACTTGCCGACCAGCCGCCGTCATTCTACGGCGGCAGGTCGGCTCTCTTGGGCGAGAGCCCGTCATACTACGTCGGCTCTTAGAGCGGCCACTAGGGGCGCGTGCGCGCCCCCCGCTCGCCCCCGACTCCCGTGCGTGTACATGCGATCGCTCGTTACAGAGCGGGGAACGGGAGCTGTGTGTGTAAACACACAGCTCTCGGTCCTGTCAGCGGGGGAAATGCTGATCTTCTGTTCATACAATGTATGAACAGAGGATCAGTGTTTCCCCTAGTGAGGCCACCCCCCCCCCCCCCCACAGTAAGAACACACCCAGGGAACATACTTAACCCCTTCCCCGCCCCCTAGTGTTAACCCCTTCACTGCCAGTGGCATTTTTATAGTAATCCAATGCATTTTTATAGCACTGATCGCTATAAAAATGCCACTGGTCCCAAAAATGTGTCAAAAGTGTCCGAAGTGTCCGCCATAATGTCGCAGTACCGAAAAAAAATCGCTGATTACTAGTAAAAAAAATATATTAATAAAAATGACATAAAAATACCCCCTATTTTGTAAACGCTATAACTTTTGCGCAAACCAATCAATAAACGCTTATTGCGATTTTTTTTTCCGAAAAATACGTAGAAGAATACGTATCGGCCTAAACCGAGGAAAAAAAATGTGGGGGATATTTATTACAGCAAAAAGTTAAAAATATTCATTTTTTTCAAAATTGTCGCTCTATTTTTGTTTATAGCGCGAAAAATAAAAACCGCAGAGGTGATCAAATACCACCAAAAGAAAGCTCTATTTGTGGGAAAAAAAGGACGCCAATTTTATTTGGGAGCCACGTCGCACGACCGCGCAATTGTCAGTTAAAGCGACGCAGTCCCGAATCGCAAAAAGTGCTCTGGTCTTTGACCAGCAATATGGTCCGGGGGGTAAGTGGTTAAGTCAATCTTACTATAGCCTATATGGTAAAATGTTAATTGTTAATATGCAAGAAAATAAAGACTGCTTTGTAAATATAACATTTCCATAGAGATGTTTTTTTCTTTTTTTATAGACATGGGAAAACAATGCAAGAGTTTTCAGCAGTGAAAGGGTTACAGTTTTTAGGCCAAAATCAGAGAATCAGGGACATGCGTTTAAGGTTATATGAGGTGTTGATTCCATGCCGCAAAAATGTATGACTTAGAATGAGCTCAAGGACGAGAAGATATATCCATATATGTACACAGAATTACTCTCCTTTGTCTAATTGTTTTTTTTGTTTTGTTTTTTCTTCACTGAATACTTGCACATATTTTATTCCATGTGAAGCTCCTGACACCAAGTAAAATCAGTTGGTGAAATATAACTTGAAAATATATCAGCTGTACTTGATTAGCCAATCTGTCTAATTTTATTTTAGGTGCCTTTCACATGTTTTACATCTGTCTGTCAGTTTTTCAGATGGATCCAGACTAAGCCACAATGTATGTCTATGGGTTGGTGGATGTAAATGGATGATCATATCATCAGACTTGATCCATGTTTGTTTAGATTCATTGTTTTTAAACGGAACTAGGCTGTGTCCTTTTCAGTTTATACAGACCTCAATGGATGTAAATGGATGCCAGAAATATTTTTTGTTTATACTTTCTTCACTGATTGGCAGTGGCAGCACTTTTTTTAGGGGGGGGGAGGCGGAAAACAATCCATCCATCACCACCCTCCTCCATCGGTCGTGGCACAGGCACATCCCCCGCCTGGTCGGTTGGTTGGTCACCAGCTAGGTTGTGGGCAGTGCTTCCCCTGGGCAGTGTCTCCTTCTCCTGGTGCTTCATGGTGGCTTCCCCTGCATCTCCTCCATCCTCCTCCGCGGCCAATAGGATCGCTTCTCCTCTTGGCCAATTGGGTGACTGGTCTCAGGTTCGGCTTCCTGATTGGCCTGGAGGAGAATCAGGAAGACAATAAATAGTGAATATTAATTTGCTATTGTAACACAACTGGGTGGGCTCGGGGGGCAATGCTCTGCGCCCCCAAGCCCACCATTTTTTTAAAGCCAATTGGAGCCTCTGGCTCCAATCACTTGCTTCTAAAAAAAACAAACAAAAAAAAACCCTATTGGAATCCATTCGTCTGGCACCCCACATGTAGATTAGGGGGCCGGCGCATGGATTATGGACCATTACTGCGGTCCGTTTTCCCCGATTTCCCCATAGGGGAGAGCAGGACTCTGTTCGACTCCACTCTGCATAGTGAGCAGAGACGGACCAGTCATCTGCCTGCTTGGCAGGGATCAGTGGAGAGATCCCCCGCTGAGCAAAGCAGGACCCTAAAACTTTAAACGGCTATAAACTGATGTGAACTGAACTGAAGTGCAAGCTGATGTAAACTGAACTGGATATAGATGCGCAAACTGATGTCAACCTAATTCATTTTTTCTTTGAAAAAGCATGACTGAAAGGATGATGCCTGTGTGAAAGGAGCCTAAGGCATATGGAGCAACGGGTGTAAACGGACAGGGCCGGTCCGCCCTATAGGCTCACTATGCAAGCCGCTTAGGGCCCTGCAAAGCTGCGGAGGTCTTCCAAATTACTAGAGGCCCCGCCTGGTGAGAAGTAATTTTCGGCCCCTTTTTGGCAACTCGCTGGCTGCATGGCAGAAGAGGTAAGTCAGCACCCCCCACTTCTCACTTTAATGTAAGATGTCATGTCCAACAGCAGAACACCCCCTCCCCCGCTTCTCACCTTAAATCTTTAATGTGACACGTCACACAAGCCCCCCCCCCCCCCCTTCTCAACTTTAATGTGACATGTCATTTTCGGCAGCCCCCCCGCTTCTTAACTTTAATGTGACATGTCATTTTGCTTAGGGCCCCAGGGAGGTCAGAATTGGCACTGCTATATGTGATGTGGGCCCCAGGCAGAGCATTGTGTACTCGTACTGTGGTACTAGTCCTGACTCCTGGTGAGGTGATACTAAACTACTCTAGATCTGTTCCTCTTATGTGGTTGGGCGCTATCCAATGGGATTGGTGAAGAGTTATGGGTGACAGCATTACGTGTCAGGTAAAGGGCCCCTTTGCAGAATTTTGCTTAGGGCCCCAGGGAGGTCAGGATCGGCACTGTAAACGGACATGTGTTGGTTTACACCCGCCGACATCTAATCTGATCAGATCCGCTAAAAACAAATAGATGTAGTTCTGTTTACCTCCGTCTGGGCGGATTGGATGGCAGTCGGGTGTAAATGGATATGCCGTTTATTTACATCCAACTGCCAATACCAGGCACTTAGCCCCCTTCCTGCCCAGGCCAATTTTCAGCTTTCAGTGCAGTCACTTTTTAAATGACAATTGCACGGTCATGCTACACTGTACCCAAACTAAATTTTTATCATTTTGTTCCCACAAATAAAAGTTTTTTTCGGTGGAATTTGATCACCTCTGAGGTTTTCATTTTCTTTAATTTTATTATAAACTTTTGTAAATAATCTAAGTTTTCTCCTTCACTGATAGGCACTGTAAGGCGGCACTGTTGAGGTGGCACTGATGGTCATTGATAGGTGGCACTGAAAGGCTGCACTGATGGCTGGTACTGATAGATATCACCGGTGGCGCTGGCAGGCATTTTTCATTGGCACTAATTATCAGCTACCTGGGCACTGATTGGCATATCCCTGCACAATTTGAAACCATTGGATGTTTTAACATCATTGCATGGGAGCATTTACCGGTACCACTCAACTGGTCTCTGTGAATTTGCTTCATATCAAGTATTATACATAAGGATGTTCTAAGAGGCCCATTGATTTTCCATTATTGGAGTTCGTTTGGATCCCTGGTATTACTCAGGCTTGAATGACCTGATAAGTATACACTTACTTGGGTCCAATCCCTCTGGTAAGCCTCATAATTATCATCAATTGGTGGCGGATCGTCTATCATTCACTGTGTATCACATAAGTCACTATCATCTGATGAATTGAAGTTTGTCACGGACTTGGATTCACTCACCTTATTGTTCACCTGAACATTTTTGGTATCATAGTACCACCTTTTAAAGACTCATTCACAGGGTTTTTTCTTTCTTTTTTTCTTTTTAGCGCTACACTTTATTTCTCAATAATTCACTCCTTTCCTGGCAGCACACCATCTGAGGTTTAAAAACGCCTTAGGCCCCTTTCACACGGGGCAGTGGAGGTGCGGTGGCGGTATAGTGGCGCTATACCGACAGAATTGCCGCTGGATTCGGTCGCTAGCGCACCGCTAGCGTCCGAAAACTGTTAATACTGCGGTTTCTCATTGTTTTAAATGGGAAGGAGCGGTATACACACCGCTCCTCCCCGCTCCAAAGATGCTGCTGACAGGAGATTTTTTTTCTCTCCTGCCAGCGCATCGCCTCAGTGTGAAAGCCCTCGGGCTTTCACATTGAGAATGCTGGGCAGGAGTTTTTCAAGCAGTATTTAGGCGCTATTTTTAGCGTATACCGCCTGAAAAACTCCTCAGTGTGAAAGGGGCCTTATTCAAACCTCACCTATGCAGTGATTGTGTAGGGCTTCATACCAGTGTTAAGTTCGTCGACTAAAACTAAAACAACTGAGATGACTAAAATATGAATAAAACTTAAAATGGCATTTTAGTCAAAAGACTAAAATGGGACTAAAACTAAAATGTAATTTACTTCAAAATTAACATTGGTCTGTAGTGCATGTTCGTACCTCAATACCATAAATAATAACATTCGATTTTTCACTCCAGCAGTATATAATGTTTGGAAATTGTAGAGAAATGTTAACCACTTCAATACCGGGCTTTTATACACACCTCAATACTGGGCCTCTTCTGGCACTTCTCTCCTACATGTACAAATCATCATTCTTTTGCTAGAAAATTACGCAGAACCCCCAAACATTATATATGTTCTTTTAGCAGACACCCTAGGGAATAAAACGACGGTCATTGCAACGTTTTATCTTGCACGGTATTTACGCAATAATTTTTCAAAAGCCTTTTTTGGGGGAAAAAATTGTTTCACGAATTAAAAAAATAACAAAACAGTAAAGTTAGCCCAATTTTTTTGTAACATATGAAAGATTATATTACACCGAGTAAATAGATACCCAACATGTCACGCTTCAAAATTGCGCACACTCATGGAATGGCGCCAAACTTCGGTACTTAGAAATCTCCATAGGCAACGCTATGAAAATGTTTACAGGTTACCAGTTTTGATTTACAGAGGAGATCTAGTGCTAGAATTATTGCTGGCATGCTAACGGATGCGGCGATACCTCACATATGTGGTTTTACATATGTTGGCGGGACTTACGTGTGCGTTCGCTTCTGCACGCGAGCTACCGGGGACAGGGGCGTTTTAATATTTTTTTTTTAACTTATTTATTTATGTTTTAACACTTTATTTTATTTTTTTATCACTTTTATTTCTATTACAAGGAATGTAAACATCCCTTGTAATAGGAAATGTGTGTGACAGGTCCTCTTTATGGAGAGATGCGGGGTCAATAAGACCCCGCATCTCTCCTCCAGGCTGGAAAGCATGAGATCGGTGAAAAAAAATTCACCGATCTCATGATCAGTGTTGCTCAATAGCCGCAATTGCGGCTTTGTTTACTTACGTCATCACATCGCGCCAGGGTCCTCCGACGGTCATAGAGATGACTGGTGACCATCTGGTCACCAGTCATCTCTATGCTTCCTGCTTGCGCCGGACGATTCCTTCTCCGGGCCCCCTGATGGCACGGGAGAGCCCAGAGAAGCACCGGATGGCGGTGGGAGGGGGGCATGTCCCCTCCCGCCGCCTATAAGTTCCATCAAGCGGCGGAACCGCCACTATGATCGTTCTTATGGTGCGCAGGATCGCCGGCTGAAGACATGGATATCTGAATGATGCCTCTAGCTGCAGGCATCATTCAAAAACCACCCGGCAAAGCCCAGGATGTCATATGACGTCCACCCAGGATGGGAGATCCCATCTGTGGATGTCATATGAAGATAGGCCGGTATTGAAGTGGTTAAAGTGTTAATAAAGGATTTTTTTTTTTTTTAAATAACAAACATGTTATAATTACCTCCACTGTGCAGTTCGTTTTGCACAGAGTGGCCCCGATCCACATCTTCTGGGGTCCCTCGACGGCTGTCTCTGGTCCTCCCCGCAAGAACTCACCACATTCATGCGAGAGAGCTCGCATGGTTGCGAGTCCTTGCGGGCGTGCTCCTGTGATACAGCGAGCGGCCATATCACTGTATCACTCGGCGCGCCGCATCACTGAATGTGATTGACAGCAGCGCCAGCAAATGGCTGCGTTGCTCTCAATCCATCCGCTCTAGCCAATCAGCGGCCAGGCTGAGCGGCAAAGGGGATCTCGGGACTGAGCGCAGGACTTTGGAGTGGTCAAGTAAGTAAAACGGGGGCTCGGGGGGCGGCATCATCAGATGTTTTTTCACCTTAATGCATAGATTGCATTAAGGTGAAAAAAAATTCCTTTACAAGTCCTTAAACTAATGCATTACAATTTAATTACACCCATTCGATTTTAGACGATTAAAATTTGTCATCCAAAATGTACTGGAGATTTAGTCGACTAAATACAACTAAAACAATTGCAGAATAACAAAATGAGACTAAAACTAAAATGCCATTTTAGCCCTAAGACTAAAACTAAATTTGCTGCCAAAATTAACACTGCGTCACACTACATGTGCAGTGAGTCACTATTGCCAAAACGTTTAAAATCACTAACCTCTCTCAAGAGAGTTTGGGTTCCGAACTGAGTCTTTGCCCCGGGTAAAAGAATGCCTAGCTTTGCCATTGCTCCCAGTAGTATATCAGATTATTCCCCTTTGGTGGCATTAAAGTGGATGTAAACCCGAATTTTCTTTTTTTTTTATGTCACAATGTACAGTATAAGATTTCCCATCATCTGTGCCCAGTCTTGCCACAAAGTTAATCCAGCTCTGAGCAATCCTCATTATTCAGTGAAATAAAACGGACTTACAGAGAAAAACCTTAGTCCGTTCCGCCCCCTTGCTGTGAGTGACAGGCTATTTACATGTCATGTTTACATGTCTCATGCACTAGCCTGGAGACAGGCATTATTTTTTCTGAAGTCATGTGGTTACTTTTCTGGATTTTGACTGGATGTTAGTGATCATAGCAGAATTTAATGTAAGGAATCCACAGGAAAAAATGCATGTTGACAAGGGGAGTGTAGAGGGCGGGGAGTCTACGGACATCATGACTCCATTTGACAGGTAAGGATACATGCAGGAGGCATGTATATCCTTATAGATCAGCACTATGGCAGTATAGAAAAGATGAGTGTGTTTACATCCACTTTAATGTTAATCCTTTGAAACCCTAAAACACTCTTTGGCTGAACCTATTCTCTACTTTAAAACTAAGATAGGGGAATTTTTCTGGAAGCATCCCAGACAGACCATCTTCTGCGGGGTTACAGACGTGACTGTCGGCCCGGCATGCTGTGACCCTATAGACCAGTCATATGCATGCCCTGGAGCGTGTAGCTCACCGGCCACCCATAGAGCGACGGGCATGTTGTTAATGACCCAGTGCGTAGCCAAGGTCGGCACACAGTCGATGGCCAAAACGGGGGGGGGGGGGGCGGACTACAAAGATCGGGGATCCAGCCTGTCACCCCGTCAGCAGCTGATAGATCACAGGAACAAAAATAGAAAAAAAAAACTCCAGGACCATGGGCCTAAAGGGAGCCATGTCCTACTCCTATGCTAGGCAGAAAAACTGAGCTGCGATATGCAGGGAGAGAGGTTGTACCCAGAGGGACCACCCCTTGGGTGGTACTGTATAATGTTTGATATGTATTAAACACTTTCTAACAAGTTTTCTGCCTAGTCACTCCTAAATGAAGGCCAATACTCACTTTGTCAAGATTGCTGCTGTGTCCGTCCATGAACGGAAGAGAAAAGTCAATTTTGTTTGGGAGCCACGTCGCACGACCGTGCAATTGTCAGTTAAAGCGATAAAAAGTGCAAATTGCAAAAAGTATCCCGGTCATTTGGCAGCCAAATGGTTCAGGACTAAAGTGGTTAAGAATGCCTTTATGGATTTGTGCACACTATTTGTGCCAGCCCCCCACCTCAGGGCCATGGACAGATCCCCCTCCCATGCTACTTGGTAAGAAGACCTAGCAGTGGAGTCAAACAGTTTATATAGCATGGAGACAGCCCCTCGCAGAGCAGTAGTCTGCATGCATCCGTTTTCGAACACAGTTCAAACTACCAAGTCAGAGCTTTCCCTCTGCACAGACTGGAGAAAATGGTAAAATTGTTGTAGTTAGAAAACCCTCCGCTGAGGGCATTTCCAGACTTCATGTAAAAGAGGGGCGCGCTTTGCCCTTATGGTCATAATCGTCTATACACTACAATCCCTTGTTCAGCCACACCAAAATCAGGTTGCATGCCTGGTGGAAATAGGAGGTTGCCAAATAAAGAAGCTACCAGACATGTGCTGAGTGCAAAGGCCATCTCCTACAGCTTGTGTCCCATACATGTAATGAGTGGGAGAGCGTAGCGCACATTATAGCTTTCCAATATTTTGGTGGCATCCAAGGGGACAAGGTCTATCGTGAGTGGAGAACACACCTGAGCCTCTATAGAAACCCAGTCTGTCAAATTCATAGTTGATATTACTGACCACTGCCATAGTTGGGCGAGCTGTGCCACTACATATTTCCTGAAATCAAGCATGTCTAGTCCACCAAATCCTTAGGAGCATACATTGTGTCCCGAGCTATCCTAGAACCTTTGGTTCCCCAAATGTAGCAGAAATTTGACTGAAACCGTCACGTGGCATGACTAGGGACCTAAATAGGCAAAGTGCAGAAAAACATACCAGTAGCCTAGGCAAGACTGTCATCTTCAGAGGCAATCCCACCCATCCATGAGACTCGCATCAGACACTTCACCAAGTCTCCATCCTTGTCAGCTAGGTTAGAGTCCCAGCGTTTTTGTAAGCCTAACAAAATCCTCCCTACATATAAACATTTGCATAAAGTCTAGGCCAAGACTAAGCAATTCCAATAGGCAACAGGTTTTTATAGCCTATAGATATACATACCCTGAGATGGCTAAACTCCATTATGCTTTTTTTAAATGGCCAAAAACAAAATAAACACCTGGCGCCTAAATGCGGGTTAGCGTGTGTAGTGCTTTAAATGCCTCGAAACTCAGCGTCTGAACTCATTTGCTATCCAAAAAAAAGCCTCTAAACTAAACTGCCTAGAAACGACTATAAAAACAACCCCCTGTACATGTACCGATAAGAATTCAGGAGCAGTTGGAAAAAAAATGCCCAACTGCTCCTAAACGTCTGTTTACCAGCAGCAGTGTACATGAGGCCTAAAAGTTTTTATCTTTTGCTGTTATGCATTACTCTTAAATGCCTACTTGGAAGGTCATCCCCGCAAGGCTTACAGTGATAAAATGTTGACACCCTGCAGATTTTGCAAGTTTGCTCACTCAAAAAAGTTAGACCCTTCATTTCTTTGTATCATAGGTGCATTTTAACTACTTCAGCCCCAGTAAGATTTACTATTTAATCACCTCTGCAATTAATTTTTTACGCTATAAAACAAGGAGCGGCAATTTTGAAAAAAAAAAAAAAAAACACACACCACACACTCCACTCTTCATTACAGGGCTTCTCTAAATCTTTAAGGTTTCTTGAAGTTTCAGCTCCCTCTACATTTTCTATAGGATTAAGGTCTGGGGACTGGCTAGGCCACTCCATGACCTTAATGTCCTTTGGTGCCTTGGCAATATGTTTTGGGTCATTGTCATGCTGAAAGACCCATCTTCAGTGTTCTGGCTGGGTTCTCATACAAGATTTTACAATACACGGCCCCATCCATTGGTCTCAATACAGTAGTCGGTCTGTATCTTTAGCAGAGAAACAGCTCCAAAGCATAATGTTTCCACCTCCATGCTTGACTGTAGGGTTGTTGTTCTTACGGTCATAGTCAGCATTTTCCTTCCTCTAAACATGTCAAGTCCCCCTTCTCAAGAAAGCACATATACAGTCATGCCCATGAACATATATTGGACACATGCTTTGTGAGCAGAAACCCATTTACACTCTAGTCCACAGCATGTGTCCCACCCCCCCACCCCAAAAAAAAAAAAATGCCACAAAGGTGTTCGAGTTTGGTTTGAAGAAAAGGTGGCAACAATACTGGTTGCCTACAGAGCATGCCCCTGCCCAGGAAGCTCAAGCCGCTCTGCAGCTGGGAGATAGACTGAGGAGGCAGGTGATAGGAGGGAACCTCAGTCACAGTAGAAAAGGCAGGAATACTTGAGGCCAGGGTGGAGGAGGGGACCGACCACCCCAGGGAGGACTTGTGCCCCACACCACCCAGTCCACAGACAGAAGTGGGGCACATCTGATTAGCGATCCAGCGTAGCGTGTGGGTAAGGCTCCCGAGATAAAACCTCTCCACTAGTGGGGGGGGGTCAGCCAGGGCAACACTGCCACAGACTGAAGGTGCTGGGTCATGCATGTCCCTGCAAGACATTTAACTAGCTGGCCAGAATGGGGCCCATCACAGCAGTCCCTGCACAAGCTAAAGTCCTGCGTGGCTGTTGATTGAAGATCTCCACGGGAAGTCCGCTAGAAAAAAAATGGAACCACAGGTCTCAGCAGGGAACCAAGTCCCTACTCCTAACACTAGGCAGAAATAATTGGCTTGCCTAGAAGAGGGGGATTTTATACCAGCTAGGGTTGCAAATAGGTGGTAGTGTCGTTTGGTGTTCTTTTCTGCTTAGTGTCCTATCCCTGTAAGTAGCGCTAAAAAAGTTATTGTCAAAGAATATAAGAGCTGTGTGATGGATCAGAAGCAAGGTTTATCTTATACTCAAGACAAAAAACCCATAATGGACATAAAAGAGCTCATGAAAACATGAAATATAAATTGTTAGCCACACTCCAAGATCCTCGAAGTGTATGGATACTGTAGTTTATTTGTTTTGCATAGAGCAGGAAAGGTTACACAAACTTATCTAAACATTTTTTGCCATTTCTTTCCTGTTGTGGAAATTTGCTTTCATTGGAATAGGTGGCCCCCCTTGTTCGGCCAACAACTCAAAAATGTTAGATTTGGCCTCATTCTCCATTTTCCCACAAGGACAAAAGGTGGGAATCTCAGTGGGAGACACAGATTGCAATAAAAGCTTTATAGAAATCCAATCCCTTTCCATTCTATCCAAAAGAAAGTGCCTATACATACACGTTAGTGTGCAGTATGCACCAGTATGTGCCTTCACCTTTATTCTCTGGACATGCAAGTACGGTGGTAATGAGCCAGGCTAGCACCTGGAAGAGATCAGATGCAAAATCCACATTAGTGGCTACCACTTGTGTTAATGTGGTGACAGCATGGTACCAGGGCATAATATGAAACTAAATGACCATACCTATACCCCCCACCCCACCCCCCCCGAGTAATCGCAGCAATGTGTTTGGATATTTGGGGCCATCGTGAACCACATGATATTTCTTCTTCTTCTCAGACTGTGTTATCTAAAAGTGGTGTAGACGTGACAACAATTTTTCAGCGAAATATTGGGTAAATAGACAAGATGTGTTTAAATTGTGTACACTGAATGAAAACGGAAAAAAAAAAAAAAAAAAAAAACACATCTTGCACAGATTTTTAAGATCTTTTTATTAAAAGAAGAGTTCTTTCCACAGTAGTTAAAGCTTTGGCACATACAGTATAAAAAAAATAAAATCACCAACCATAATTACATCAGATTCAACAACCATCACTTTCTAGATTTCAGAATTTACTTTTCCCATGTTAAAAGTAGAAGGAATCTTCTGAAGATGCAGCAGACATTGATAAATAACACTGAAGGAAGGTCAGGTATTAGTAAGGATTGTGCGGAAAAAGAATTAAAAAATGTGCATACGGTAAAGACACTTGTGCCAGAAGCAGCAAATTCAGTGCTGCATTGGTAATATAATATAGCGCAATTGGTCCCTTTGGCATTTGGCCTCTATATTTACCCCAGTGCTGCCAAAGCCCTCCACAGTTTATTAACCAGTGTGGAGGTAAACTGCAGAGTTCCCAAGGCACATTCAGGAAAACTTTCACAACAACTTTACTCTTAAAAGGCTGCAATTTGCCAGATAAAAACAAAATAAAAAAACTTCCCTTTCGTTTCCCAGATCACTTGAAGCAAAAAAAAAAAAAAATTACAATCTTTGAATACTGAATGGCATGAAGTACTTCAGGTGAATTTTGAAGCTTTATCAGTTATCTGCCAGTCAGAGGGGGCCTCTACCCTCCTCCCACTTTAATTTAAGTTAACTTCACATGCTCTGCTCCCTTGACTAATTAGTTCTTGGTCTGTTCAGTATGATGTGAATCTGCTTGAAGGCCCAAAGGAAGGAAGCACTCAATGGGACATTTCACATTCTGCAGAGAAAAAAAAAAAAAAAAAAAATCATTTTATTTTCATATATTTTGAACAATGACATTTGTATAGGAGAAATATATATCCTGTATGTAAGAATGCAGGTTAGGGACCTTAGACCTTTACACTCCTTATATAACAAAAAGGTGTGAAGCACTGCATACGGCCTGCAGTTTCCAGGTGCAAAAACAGGAAAAAGTCCATGCCCTTTACATAAAAAGGCACAGATGTGAACTTGACCCATAGGAAACTAGGGTTGTCCCGATACCACTTTAAGACCGGAGTACTGATACTTTTTTTGTAAAAACAAAATTATAAATAAAAATAAATAAAAGTTTTTACAATGCTTTTTTTTTTTTTTAAAGGGGGAGGATAGACAGTGTGTTATTTTATTTCATTTTTTTTTATTGCAATTTTTTTTTACACAAGTACTCGGGCAAATGCTCGGTATCGGGACAACCCTATAGGAAACCATGTTAAATGGGACTGTAGCGAGTTTCTGCAAGACTGAAAACGCAAGTGCATAGGTGTGAACCAGGACTAAAAATGTATGGTTGTACAAGTACCTGTGATAAATAAATGGGGGACAGAACAAGTTCTATGCAATACACATCAATCAATAACTAGTATCTGTGGAATCTTTCCATGTAAAAAAGTTACAAAAAGGTCAGGGTCACCGAGAATGTACTGCTTGTTAATTCCTGCACAGAAAGTGTGGTCAAATAAGACCTTCACCTAAAACACAGGCAGCTTTGAGCCTTCGCCATCTGCTGATCATCTCAAGTCCCTACTTTATACTAACCAAGAACAGTTAGGCTGGGTCAAACTGCAGCATAATCTGGCTCACAGGAGTCTGATGCGTCTCCATTTAGAGTTTCAGCCCAATTCGGACACGAAACTGTCCCAAAGACGCATAGGACTTCTGTGCAAGTCGCACCGAGCCATTGAGGAGATCTGTGAACCTGCTTCATTGAGAGCCGGTCACAATCTCCTGCTATGAAAATTGGATGCGGGGGAAACTCGCAACAGTGTGAACCTAGCCTTAAACTGAATTCTAGAAGTCCAGCCTTTGACTAAACAGGTTTGTCCATTAGCCAATATCCTGCATAAAGGTCAGTTTCAGACCCATGTTTACGGTTCAGTCCTTGGATAACTCCTGCGTACATATGGTGCTCACCTTCATTGCCCAGTTACCTCTGCTTTTGTACATCATTGCTTCATTTACTCACCTGGAAGCTGTATGCTCCTGACCCGGCCATCAATTTACTGACTATGTTAGTGTGTCATTTGCCTGAGGACTCCTACCACTCTAGAATTTGTCCTGCCTATTATTGGCTGTTGTCCTTAGCAACACAGAGGGTCCAAACAGACAACAGGTTTTAGTTTCTCCCCATTTCTGACTACACAGGAGTTTCCAACTGACTTCCTTTCATTACTATACCCTCTTCCTAATATCAACCTTGCCCTTTATCAGACTGATCCTAGACAGACAAGTGAAGAAAAAAATAAATATATACTGCTTTAGTCTCTCACATCCTTCACCCTGCATCTAGTACAGCAATGGCAACATGACAAGTCTAGAACACTTACATAGTTTGTATGATACCGCTGCGTGAACTGGGAGACTGTGTGTCCGGTGGCATCTGGAGTAACAGCAGATCCTGGCCGTCGGCAGTTATCACAGCGCCAACCCTATCAAAACAAAGAGGCTTAACATTTGGCAATAATTTTCATAACTGGATTCTTGTTCATACAACATTCTGGTGAATGCGCAATGCTGTGAAGACTACAGTGAAATGGATAACACAGGTCTACCATTCTAAATAGGTCTCATGCAGTTATGCTCCCCTTGGTGGGTCAATGTCAACCCACAGCAGTTCTAGCGTTATCAATACCTTTCTCAAATTGCTAAAAAACGAGAATTGTGGAGTTCCCCCCTAAAGAAAAAAAGCCAAACAAACCACACTCTTCTAGGTTGATGCAACAGCGATCCAATGCTGCATCCATCTTCTGCCGGCTCTGCGCCGAGGACTGCGCAAACACTGGTGATCGCTCAGTTCTCCCCTCCGTTCTGAGTGGAGAGCAGTGACTCAATCACTGGCTCTGCACCGCCTCTCCAGTGCTCCCTGGAGCGCTAAGCTTTGAAGGGAACATGAGCATCTGGCTCAGTCTCCCAGCGGCTTGCCGAGAGACAGCTAGCTGCCAGTTCAGGCATCTGGGTGGATCACAACTGTAAAGCTGGGATCGATCCAGCACCTAGACCAGCTGAAGGACGTGGTCACAAAAGTGCAGAATTGCATTTTTTTAACCATAGGAGAAGTAGGGCCAAAAAAGCTTTGGCCACACTTTAAAAAAAATGGAAATGCACAGCCTCAAGAAGTACTGATCATTAGAGAGAAAAAAATAAAGTATATGCATAATTCTCCCCAACCCATTTGTACAAAAATTATAGTTTTGAGACACCAATTGAAGACATTGATGCACTTCGTGGTTTGCCTTTTCAAAAATGGTATGGAAAGATAAGCTGCAAACCACGATTGTGATCCAAAATCCTTTATTGTGACATCCTAGAGTGACCAAAAGACCAAAGTGCCCAGTAGACGCATTTCACCCAAACGGGTAATGATTAAGCACAAAGTCGTGTGAAACGTGTCAACTGGGCACTCAATCTAGTGGCGTCACTCTGGGATGTCCGAATAAAGGATTTGGGATCACAATCGTAGTGTACAGCCTATTCTTTTCATAGATTGATTGCGGAGGCGAGCACCCTCTAGTTCCATTAGGCTTTCTCATCTCACCTGGGGCGGCAAGAGAAGGTAGGAGACTGCTCTGTGCGATACCATGCCACAGGAGCAGGCAAGTAGAACATGTTACTTTCAAATTTAAAAAAATGCCGTTAGAAACCGTTTAAGACTGTATATTTTGCAAAGTGGAAGAAAAAATTATGTTGAATAGGTTATTTTACGTTTAGATTTACAAACTCCCATTAAGGGTCCAACAAGCCTACTCTGTATAGACTGTTCTGCCTGCCAAAGTGTCATAATCATGGCCTGTGCGTGCTTTGTTAGCTCACCTGCTGTCCTCCATAGCATGTGCATGAACAGATGGCTCCCAGGTACTCTTTCTGCCATTGCTCCCCAACATTGTAGAGTTTGCCTTCATCATAGCATGTAGCCTCATCTGGAAAAATAATATACACACACTGAATAGAATATACCCAACAAAAGGCAGGGTCTACTTTTCCTAATTGTAGATTTGCACAACAGACCTAGAAGCTGCACTTTACTTACGTGGTTCACACTTGAACTCTCCCTTTCCATTTCCAAGACAAGTGCAGCTTAGCATCTGCCCATTCTCTCCCCGACGATCCCACTTCTCACCAATTCTATGGTTAACTCCACTGTCATGGCACCATTCTGCAATAATCAATAAATTAGATCACAATACAAAATGGTTAATTACGTTTTTGCATCATCACCTTAAAACATGAATGTAAAGCAATAGATTTTAAAAGCATTTGTATATGTTTAACTGTGGCATATATTAGATAGTGGTCGCCAAGCTGCCCCTTTGCATACCCCTCTGTCCCTTGGGGCACCATTCTTCCCACTGACATCAGGCATCATTCCTCTCACCTGACACAAACAATGGGGCAATAACTTCTGCACTGATACCAACAGGGAGATACTATTTTACCCACTGACACCAACGATAGGGCGCAAATACCCCCCCCCCCCCCAATACCAAAGATGGGACCTTCTTTACTCCCATATATGCCAATGTATTTTATACTCCCACTGGCCACAGTCGGGGCCCCCCCAAAGTCTGAAGAAAGGTAAACTGGCCCTTTGTTTAGAATGTTTGGAGCCCATTGAATTGAAATGTCCATTGTACAGAAGTGATTAAATACCTACATCATTTTCTATTACTTAATCATTTTAGCATTAGATACCAGCAAGGATAGTTTGTACTTACTTGATGAGTCACATCGGAAGTGCCCACTACCATATCCTAAACATTTGCACCAAAGTTTAAATCCAGATTCTGAAACGCGCTCCCACTCCTGTCCAACTGTGTAATGTGCTCCAGTGAAAGTGTCATAACAGGTGTCCTCTACTGATGGTAGACCCCCATCAGGAACAACTATATATAAAAAATAAAAAAAAAATAAAAAAAAAAAAATATTAGGACATAAAATTCTACACCACATCTTCATACATTAGATATTAGTTTTGTAAAGCAACTATAATTAGGCCAGTTGTACTAAACTGCCCCTGGAATGGTTTAAAAAGTAGGGATGCACCGAAATTTGTCAGACGAAAGTAGTGCTGCTAATTGAG